>NC_029786.2:95482103-95485175 GCF_000816755.2 Arachis ipaensis | reverse complement strand
TGCCATGTGAAAGGTGCATAAGGATCAGTTGGAGCCTGATTGCGCCATTTTGATGCATCATAAGGTGAGGATTTTGTAAATTTTTTGTTTTGTTTGCTATTTCGTAAAATTTGACTTACTTTTTTTTCTTTCATGTGATATTGAATTGTGCAATTATTGGATTTATAGTTTTGGGTACTATTCCATGAGAATTAAGTTGGTACTCAAAATTTTCTAGATTTTGAGATTAATAATATACCTATTTCAACTTTCTAGAAAGTAATGGAAGTTATTGTGACCGTTGCTATAGGGTTTTGCTATACTTTTGTTGTGAAAATTGACTTTTTTTGTTAGTTTGTTTATTCGGCACATGCAATTTTCAAGGACCCTAGGATTTGTATAGATAATTGTTGTTTTGACGTTCAAATAAGTAATACGTGCTTATTATGAAATGTGAAGATATCTCTGGTGTAAGTCACTAATTTAGGTCATATGCACTTATAATTGCAATTTTAATTTTCCTAAGGTAGAATGAAAATGAATTTAGCAATAATTTGCACTCTCTCATGAAGTAATAATCATGTATGAAACGATTTTGTAGTGTGGTGCAATAGATATTGAACATGTTTTTATGTATCATTAGATTGTATAATGTAATGTCTTGTTGATGTTTTTGACAACTTGTTGGATATTTCAAGTTTCTTTTGGACGTATAATCTTGGATTGCTAGCTATGATAATTTTTCTAATAGAATGCTTACCTGAAAGTTGATATATTATTATTGTTTTTGGTATATATGAGTTATCTTCCTTTGTTGTAGACTTGTAGTTCATATGGTATCATCGATTTTGACAACATGTTCTTAGATTGGATACTTAAATCTATATTTTTAAATGTTTGTAAATCATTTATCTATGGTTCATTGTAAATATTAAGTAAATAATTTCTCTTTTGATTTTTGATTTAATTTTCTTCAATTTTTGTAACTGAACTTGTTTGTGAACTTTTAACTAAAAATTATAGACAAATTATTATTAAAAAATTATAAAACTTTAAATTTTGTTAGTTTATAAATTATTAAATTTAAATATTTAAAATTATATATTAAATTTTCAAACAAATTTTATAAAAAAAATTAAAATTTAAGTTTACCGTCAGATTTATCGAAAAAAGGTAACAAGAGTAACAAGATCCAGAATTTTGCAATTAAAATTTCATATCCGTTGGTAATTATCGACAGACGAAAAAATCTGTCGGTAAATTGAGATTTTTATAAATTATTAAATTTAAATATTTAAAATTATATATTAAATTTTCAAACAAATTTTATAAAAAAAATTAAAATTTAAGTTTACCGTCAGATTTATCGAAAAAAAAATATGACGGTAACAAGATCCAGAATTTTGCAATTAAAATTTCATATCCGTTGGTAATTATCGACAGACGAAAAAATCTGTCGGTAAATAATTACTGGTGAGATTTTTAGCGTCAAATTTTTTTAGTAAATCCGCCGGTAAATCCGACAGTATCCGACAACTTTCTTGTAGTGAGTATTAGAGGGAGGAGAAGCGGCTCAGCGATGGACACAACAAGGGGAAGAACGAGACAATTCGAATTGATGGAGGGGAATACCACGGTGGCAAGGATTCGCAGAGATGTGGTTCGCGCCCTTGCACAATTGAGTTCGTGTGAAAAAAGAGAAGAGAATGCACTATGTTAATGAAGCATTCATTAAATTGCTTTGCAGTGGTTGGGACGTAAAACTGCCGCTATATTATTCAGTTTTGTTACAGTCATCAAACTGCTACCACAACCACCGTTATCCCACCAATTTACGGCGATTTTGTAAACGGCTGCCAATTTTCTGTCGCCATTCTCCGCATCTGTTATAATGGTGTGTGTATATATATATATACGAACAAATTTACTTGTACAAGTGACAACTCTAACCAACTCTTAGTTATGCTATTAATTGTCCTTACTAGCTCAACTAATTTAACTTTTAACTGTCACTTGAACTCTAACTAACTCCCTATATTATATTGCCTTGTCATTTTCACTTACTAAATCATCACAAAAAAACAAAAATATGATTCAATGTAAGCTTTCTTTTTCATATATAAATTGTGGGTGGCTCAAATAATTTAGAGTCACCACACAACTTTATTGATGAATCGTGGGAGACTCTCACGATATAAATAGTCTAAATATAAATTTTACTAAATCGTGACAGGATGTGTAACGATTTATGCGTAAATTGTGAAATGTATTACTCTATAACAATTTATATAAAATGAAAATATAACCAAATTAAGATAAGAATATTCATGTAATATGTTTTTATTATTTTTTTTATTTATGTGGATTATCCTTAAAAAAGTAATAATAAATTCTGGTAATGAAAAAATAAAGAATAATACAACATATTGACCATCTAAAGATCAAGTTATTTTTTGTTGTTGTCCACGGTATCTTTTAGTCTATTAAGTTAAGAATTAATTTGTTACAGATCTGCGCTCCATTTAAGGATTTATCGCTAATCAATGAGTTGTACAAGGTAAAATTCGAACATCTGATATTTATTTAAATAGACGAATAGACTAGACCAAGTCATTTTTAGAATTTAATTTTTACTCTAGTGCCTCAAATTACAAATTTTCGCTAATAGTTCGAGGTAGTTTCATTTTCACCCGAAAAAAAAAAATCCTAGTAGCTACTTAGCAGGGTATTTATTAGCTTTTAAATTATCATTTAATTGTAGGCCAATTTATGTAGAATGTAACGTATAAGTGATAAGTAGGCAAATTTTATTTTTGGTCCTTGATTTGCCATCCAAATCTGAATTCACCTCATTATCACACATACAAAATACAAATAAAGCAATAACATGGTTAAGAGGCATTTACTAGTATTATTGTTCTTTTTGATGAACAAAGCGGCATGGTAGCTACGATTCTTATAGAAGAGAATTTTTTTAGTAGAGTATATATTTAAATAGGTTTTCGAAAAATTTTGTATTTAACGTTTTTATCTCTAAAAAAATTTTATTACATAAAGTTCTTAAACTTTACAAAAAATAAGACATATAGTTTT
>NC_029786.2:95478288-95482031 GCF_000816755.2 Arachis ipaensis | reverse complement strand
AGTAAGAGAGAGAAAGAGAGAGCTGAAAAATTAAAATAAAATGAAAATCTTAATTTTCTTGGCAAAAGAAAAATATAGTAATAAATAATATTACATTTTGTAGAAAGGTGCTAGTAAATTATTCCGTCGAACAACATAAACCAGTTTTTAATTTATTTAAAATTAAATTTTTCTTTTAAACACGTATCTAGAAATGACTTATATTATCCGATAAAGGAAGTACATACTAACAATTATTTACATTCTTACATTAGCAACAGCAACAATAATAATAATGAATTTTTCTTATTCACTATCTATCTACTCTGATCTATATATAAAGCTAAACAATAAGATTATACATACATTATACAGTTAATGTATAATAAGATTAAACAATGCAAGAATAGTGACTATCTTTCTTAACACCATCACTACATATATTGTTCGTTCAAAGGAAAAGTCAATTAAAAGGTAAGAAATTAGATATAGGTTAAATTATATATAACTATAACATTATACATACATAAATGAAATTAATATGGATTTAATCACACCATTGATTCCTCCTCACCATTGAAGATATACATTATGTCCATAAGGGAATTGGAGGAGTTACAAAACATAGTCATTAATTTCTGACCATTTGATATAGTGCAAAATCAATGGCTACAATTCTATTTGTGATGAATTACATATTGCTTAGAATAAGATTCATTGTCCATTAGTGTTAAATTTCATTTTCTTCTCTCAAACTAACCCTTTGTTTTTCCCATTTTGGTATTTCACTCTCCTCATGAAATCAAGCACACCATTGAAAGCCTTGAGTGGTAATAGTAGTAGTAGTGTTCATCATCATGACAATGATATTATTCCATTTCTTCATCATGAGTATGGTGGTAACATGATGAATAAGGTTACTACTAGTTATAGTTTTAATAACCCTTCTATGTGTCGATTAGGGTTTCCTTTAACAGCCATAGATAGGTTCCTATGTAGCCAACAACAAAGCCAAGTCCTTCATAGGAAACACCAACAACACAATGATGATGATGTTGCAAAGAATAATAATAATGTTAGTGTTTTTGATGAAGATTTCCACACTAGGTTTTCTAATTGTTATTATGGTGGTGCTTCAAATAACCCTTATTATAAGTTTGAGTGGCCTAATTGCACTACTCAAGAAGCAAGCCTTGTTGTTGATGATGATCATGATCATCACCTCTTAGCAATTAGTAGTGCTGATCAAGAAGAGGGTTTCAATTGGCTACAAAAATTCCTCACATTTTGTCACAATAAAGAAGATGTTCAAGCTTTAGGGGAAAATCACAAAATTAGGGGAAGGAACCCTAAGAAAGGTTCTTCTATATCCTTGATCAAAGGACAATGGACTCCTGAGGAAGACAGGTTTAATTAGTAAACACAACATTTTTCTTAGCTTCTTCTTTTAATTTGTCTATGTAATTGTATTTTTTATTATGTTGACATATAAAAATTTTCTTCCTTTTTCCCCTTTTCGATTCTTCTCTTTTGCATATGATTTTTTTTTCAATCTATAGTGTATATACCCAATTTTAGTTCTACATATCTTATGTCTTATTTTGAAATATATGTCTAATATTTTTTGGGAATGGAGGTTGTCACTTCTATTTTGATAACGCCACTCAAATTTATATAAACATATAATACAAAAAAAAAATCATGTGTCAAATGACATTATAAAAAATAGAAGTCACATTATTATTTTTTTTATTTCTTTTTTCTTTTTATTTTGCTTAATTTTATATATGGATGTAGCCAATTTGAGTTTCACCCTTATGTTGATGCATGTATGGACACACTAAAGGAAATTGGAGAAGCTAGTGAAGCAACATGGTATAAGGAAGTGGTCACAAATAGCTGAGAAATTGGAGGGAAGGGTTGGGAAGCAGTGTAGAGAGAGGTGGCATAATCATCTCCGCCCTGATATCAAGGTTCCTTGTAAATTTCATGCTAATCTTTTATATATAACTAGAGTAACAAAATTGAATGATGATAGATTTCAATAATTTCTTTTACAAGATTATGAAATAAATATTTTCTTAGTTATATATGGAGCATCTAATTTGATATAGGTACAGCTAGATTCATATTTTCAAGGATCTAACTTTGTAATGTGTAGGTTGTTGTATCAATTAATTTTCCTATCTTTCCTTTCTTTGTCTCTAGTGGCATGTAACTTTCTTGGATATATATCCAATGTTTATCATTGTATAGTATTAACATTTTCATAACTTCTCATTCATTTATCTCTTTCTACTTTATGTTTTCAAATCTTGCGCGCTTGATTATATATTCTCTTATATTACAAATTTCATCCTAAACTCACGTTTGTAATTGATGATACGAATTAATTAAGGCTTTATATATCAACTTCACTGAAATCAATGTTTAATTTCCCTCCTTTCTGATCCATTGCATTGTTTAATTTCCCTCCAATATTCTCTTAACTATGTATGATATGATATGATGAGTTCATAATTAAGAATGCCCCTCTTCTTTATAAAATTCACAGAGACTGAATCAAGTATCATGGCAATATGGCATTGCAAAATTTAAATTACAATATTCAAAGTTTCTTTTAAATGTTTATATACATGTTACATGGTCTGTATTGTATATAACTTGGTATGAAATAAAAATGTATTTGATTACCATAATTATTTTCATAAATGATTTATGAGTTTATGACCACTAAATTTTTATCATCTATATAGTTACTCATTGCATTACTATTAATTAAATCTTATAATATCATCTATATTCTAACATATAACTTCTTACTTTTCTTATTATATTGTAATTATTGTTTTCATCCACACCAACATTATTTTTGTTTGCAGAAAGATGGTTGGAGTGAAGAAGAAGAGAGGATTTTGGTAGAAACTCACATGAAAATCGGGAATCGTTGGGCTGAAATCGCGAAGCGAATACCCGGACGAACCGAAAACTCGATCAAAAACCATTGGAACGCAACAAAAAGAAGACAGAACTCAAGGAGAAAGAACAAGAAGCCATCATCATCATCAACCACCTCAAATAATAATGGCAAACCACAATCTTCAATTCTTCAAGACTACATTAGAAGCAAAACCCTAATTGGTACCAATAATATCACTGTTCCTATTACTACTACCACTACTAATTCAACACCAACTATTACTAGTGAATCTGAATCTATCACTAATAATAGTGATATTAATAATAATCCATATTATTCATCACCAACAATCATAGCTGAATCATCATATGATGATGAGTTACTCTTCATGCAACAACTTTTCAAAGAGAATAACCAAATTGTCAATGGAAATGCTGTTATTAAGAACCCTAACGATGAATGTGGTGATGGGTTTGTTCATTATTCCAATTATTATTATCCTCCAAATCCAGGGAACATGCACAACCCCATCATCAATTGATGAACAATAATAATGGAGGTGCAACAAGTTCATCTTTGCAATAATCATGAGGCTTATGAGAAGAATCACAACATGGATTTTCATTTAAGATTCAAGACTGTTTAGCTGTGAAGAATAGGGAGATGGATCTGTTAGAGTGAGTTAGTTTCCACTCATCATCAGTTTTAAATGTTTCTTTTCCACGAAGAATATATTTATATATTTTATGATATTATATGAAATCCAAACATAGGGTTTCTTTTATGGTTTATGGCATTTTAATTTGATGAACTTTGGAATAATTTATTTCATTGTTGTGTCGTT
>NC_029786.2:95471008-95476745 GCF_000816755.2 Arachis ipaensis | reverse complement strand
AATTTGACTTTTGACTTTTTTTTTTTTAAAATAAACACCCAAATTAAAAAATGTTAAATTAGATACTTTATGATCCTCAATAAATTTTTATTGCTTTAGAAATTTTTGAGATAGATTGATTTTTCTGTAAAGAAAATTAATAAAAGTATTNTCATACATTTTGCTTATGCCTAATTAAGTAATATTTAGTTCACATGTTAAGATTCAAAAGAATGAGCTGTGCAGTTATCCATACTAAATATTTTTATTGAATTAAAAATTGGAACAATTTGACTTTTTTTTTTTTAAAATAAACACCCAAATTAAAAAATGTTAAATTAGATACTTTATGATCCTCAATAAATTTTTATTGCTTTAGAAATTTTTGAGATAGATTGATTTTTCTGTAAAGAAAATTAATTTGTCTTAAAAGTATTTGTTTACAATCTATAATTGTTTTATAATCAAATTAAATTTGTTAGGTACTTATTATTTGATACACATATTAATAATTTTATTGAAAATGATAAAGGATCTAATGTTTTTGATAAATGTTATTCGACTTCCAAAGTAATAAAAATGTGTTCAACAGCTATATAAATTGACTAATTTCTTCAAATAAAGGTATATTAAATTATGATTAAATTTTTATTTATATATTATATTAGATTAATTTTAATTCATTTTATTTTTTTTTAAAAAAAATAAAAAGAATTTGATAGACTAACATGTCAAATCATCGGTAAATGAAATAGATTAACATTTTAAGTCTATTTTATTCCTATGAGTTGATCCGTCTTGCATGATTTATTTTTGAATGAGATTAAGGCCGGGTTTGGTAAAGTTTTTTTTAAGATCGAGGTATTTGTGCTTAAAGTACAAGCATCTTATTTTATATTTGGTAAATTAAAAAGTCCAAATACTTGTGCTTGCGGCTTTTAAAAGTGAGGCATGCTTTTGAAAACATATAAACGAGAGCTTTTTAAAGTTGGTTTGTGCTTATCAAATTTTATTTATTTTCCTGCACATATTTTTCGCTATTATATTACCATTGAAATCCTCATATATTTTTAACTTTTCATTCTAACCTTCACAAATTCTAACACAGTCTTCGTATATTTTTTATTTTTCAACCTAATCTTCACAAATTTCAACACAAATACATCTCTATCACATATTAGGTATGAACTTTTATCTATTTATATTATTTTTTGTGCGTTGTTTTTGTATTTTTCAGTGGAACAATTATGTTTGTTTGTTTTTTATCTGTTCTTTGAACTGTGAAGAGGTTGACTTAGTTTATAAAAACCAATCATATAATTTTTCTTGCATGAACATTAGTTAAAATTATAATAACAACATGTATATACACGTGTAAATATAGATATATAATCATAAGAGTAGTTTATTTGAAATATGTGTCTCATTTTTTATGATCCGTAAAAGTGAGCCAATATATATAGGTGGGTAATAGATGTACCCAATACTAACATTGGATTACATATAAATTTTATTATTGACTAATTATAACTCTATTTATATTAGTACAATCAAGTAAATATTTAAACTATTAGTCTCTAAAATTTGAGTTTTTTTTATCAAATACAATAATAATATTTGTGCTTATTAAAAGTCATTTTTAATTTAATTTTACTAAACGTAAGTGTTGCAGCTTTTAAAAAACTGTCTTTTAAAAGACAACTTTCACAAGCTATTTTCAAAAAGTCAATAATTTTTACTAAAATAAGCCTTAATGAAGTGCGACCGACTATCAACTTTTTTTTTGACGTGGACTATCGACTTTAACATTCTATTAAAAAGTAAAAACTGAAAGTGATTCTGTAACTATAATGGGTGTGTTGGCAAACCCGTTTGAAGAGAAAAAGTACGTTTAAACTTATTGAAAGTTCTAATTTTTTGTTTGGCTAACTTTTAATTTGGCAAACGCAGAAGTGATTTTGTAGTCAAAACCACGTTTACCAAAGCAACAATTTCTAACTTCTGCGTTTCACTAACGAGCTTTTAGCCATTTACATTAAATATCTATTTTTTCTTTACCAATTTTAACCTTTAGACATGTTATTGTATTATTTATGAAATTATTATTAAAAATTAATTAATAAAATTATTCAAATATCTAAATTAAAATAACTGGATAATATAAAAAATTATTTAAGTTGATATCTATTTTAGTAATTTTTTTATCTAGAAGTGATTTTGAATAGTGTAATCCAAACAATATTTATTTTATTATAATCCATTTTGATATAAAAATGGCCAAAGATAAATCACTTCAATACAAACTTACTTTTTATCAAAATCAATTTTATACAAACTCTCGTTTGTAAATTGTAATCCAAACACACACAATATCGATTCATTGAATAATTTATTAAGGGGCCATATGTACCATGGTAACTTTTTTTTCTTTTAAAAAAATAAATAGGACAAACATCATTTTTATTTCTTTTATGGAAAAAAATCAATTTCTTCTTCACACATTCATTTACCTTTTAATTTTATCTCTCTCTTTTAATTTAATTTTTCTTTCTTTTAATTTTTTAAATTTAATGGATAAAACAACTTCTTAAATTTATAAAAGAGATATTCTCCACATCCAAACAATTTTGGTATCCAAGTTCATTATTCAAACAATTTTAAGTCACGCGCTTTTTCCGCTTTTTTCTTTTCTCACGCTTCTTCTTCTTCTTCTCTTCTCCCCGCGCTTTTTCTTTTTGTTCTTCTCACGCTCATTTATTAACGGAGCGTCTTCTTCTTCGTCTTCTTCTTCGTATTCCTCCTCCTCCTCGTTCTTCTCTTTCTCCTTCATGTGTTTTCTCCTTACCATATTCTTTTGTTGTTGTTGCTACTATAATTTTTTGTCTTTTCTTCATTCTCTCCTTAGTGAAAAAGCAATAGAAGGTGAGGAGAAAGAGTTTTGAATTGTGCAGAACAGAAATGATGAGTTTGAAAAACTCTAATTTAATATGATAATGATCAAACATTATTAAATTATTATTTAAGAAATTATTTAATTTCAGTTTCAAATTATTTGATTAATAATTTCTATTTTTGTATGCAGGTTTTTGGTCATTGGGTCTAAACAACAAAAAGGCCAACATAATGATAATTTTCAACCTTATGCAAAATTGTTTAAGATTGAGTGGCTGAATTATTGTTATGCTTGTTGGGCCAGGAAAAACAAATATGAGGCCAAACAAAGTGGATGGTCCGAAATCAAAAAAGAAATGAGGGCACAATGTTTTATTTACTCATTTAACATGATGAAATCCATTTCTTTAATTAATTTGCTGCATTCTTTCAACGGATACCACTTTCATTCTTTTGATGGACTTCAAAATTTATTTAACTTGCATTAATTGTCTTGGTAACATGAAAGAGAAAATATAAAGTGATTTGATGGCATTAATTGAAGTTTACACGTTACTAGGTAAAAAGCATGGAAGTTGATTTTATTTGATATCACACATTACTTCCATAACTTTTCTTTTTTTTTTCTACTCTCTCTTCTCTCTCTTCAGATTCGGTCACATCCATCAGGAAAGATGGAAGCAAAAACAAGTTATCAGAAGAAAGAAGAAGAAGCTAGAAGCAAGCATGAAGTCATTATGATGATGGCATCAAGAAAAAGAAGATCCACAGTAGGGTGTGGCTGAGATCTTTACCACTTATGGTAAGAAGTGGTGAAAAAGTCTCAAGCTCTCCGTACCCGAAAATGGGAGAGATCCAACTCGGTCAGAGTCCCTTGGAAGCATGGCTCGTCTCTACTTTTGATCAACCACCACAGGAGGTAGCTACTGTAGCTACGTGGAGGAAGAGGCAAAAGATAAGAGCAGGAGGAGCTGTCAAGCATCAAGGACTCATCAAAGGTCAGGAATCCTTCTTGGGAGCAAGTCAAGATGGAAGGCCCGGATTGATGAAGATTGGTGAGAAGGGATGACACAGAGGTAATTGCATGTTGGTTTTAGCATTCAGTTTCCTCTCCTCTCTCTTTGGCCGAACCAGTTTCGTTTGAAGAAGAAGAAGATTAGCTCGGTTGGACCGATTTTAACCTTGGAGGCTTCCCCTTCTATAATAAGGGTGGACAGCCAAGGGTTGAAATAAGGATAAAAGAGCGTAAAGCACAGAGTTCTCATAGCTACCCAAGCTAACATAAGTTCTTCTCCTTCAATATTTTTCATGTTGTATTTTTCTGTTTAGTTTTGTCTGTCTTGAGTCTCATGGAAAAAGGCAAATAGTGAGGTTTGTATGAAAAAGCCATAGAGCGAAAAAAGGCAGAGTATACAAAATTAAAAGAAAAAGCCATAGATTTCCTTAGAGGTCCTTTGTACATCTGTGTTGTGTTTCATGATTCTGTGGGAATCTCCTTGCAAGTTGAGTTAGCACTTAGCAGTTGAAAACTTGGTAGGTGGCCAAGTCAAGTTCAGGATTGGGGATAGATTCTGGACTTGTCCCGGATAGGAAGGATAGTTCCTAGGGAGAATTGGTGTCTGTAATCTGTTTGATTATTGTTTTATTATTGGTTCTGTTCATAGGAGACAAAATTGAAAAATATCTCCTCATTGGTTACGAGACAAAAAGAAAATGTCTCTTGACTAGTGACGAGACCAAATACAGAAATATCTCCTAAAGCATTTTAAAAAGGTAGCAAGTGTTATTCAGCAAAAAGGGGCTAAGATTCACCCCCCTTCTCTTAGCCACTGATAACCATCAAGAAATGAACCGAACATGTTATTATGATGAAACAATTGTATAGTACTAAATGAATAGAACATTATCCATTATATAAATTCAAATTCGAATAACTTTTTGCATAATGAACCGAATACGTACTCATGGTGAAACAATTGTATAGTACTGAATGAACGATACATAATCCATTATATAAAATCAAATTCAAACAACTTTTTGCATAATGAACCGAACACGTACTCATAGTGAAATAATTGTATAGTACTGAATGAAAAAAATATTATCCATTATATAAAATCAAATTAAAACAGCTTTCTGCATAATGAATCGAACACGTACTCATGATGAAACAATTGTATAGTACTGAATGAACGAAACATAATCCATTATATAAAATCAAATTCGAAACACCTCTTCCTACAATTTAGAGATTATCAATTCAATTCAATTTAGATTCAGAACACATGCGTCCATTCAATTCAATTCAATTCAATTTAGATATTGCATTCCATTCAATTTGATTGAAAAAATAATCCATTAGCAAAATGTTGATGTTGTTGGTGATGACGATAACGAAAGAGGAGAAGAAGAGAAGGAGGAGGAGGAGGAGGAGGAGGAGGAATAGAAGAATAATTTGCGTGCGCGAAGAAGAAGAAGAAGAAGAATGAGGAGGAGGGGGAGAAGGAGGAGGTATACGTGAATTTGAAACGAGAAGAAGATGACATTTATGCATGTATTTGAAAGAAGAAGAAGAAGAAGCGCATGGGAAAAGAAGAAAAAGAAGCGCATGAGAGAAGAAGAAGAAGAAACACGGGGAGGAGAAGAAGATAAAGTGCGTGTAATGACACTCTTTTAATGAGAGTGATTTTTATTGGTATTGAACCTACTTACATTAAAACTTGGATGAAAAAATACTTAGATCTATAGCATATCCTTTTATAAAAATATCTAACAAAGATAAGACAACACGTGCAACAAGAAATTAACTGCTCCTAGATTACAAAATCAAGAAAAATAATAATAAATCAAATATCATAAATTGCTA
>NC_029786.2:95470190-95470775 GCF_000816755.2 Arachis ipaensis | reverse complement strand
ATATACTAATAATTAAGTAAATAATTAATTTTTTGTGTGGACCTAACATTTCGGATAAACTTAATATATGATCTAATAATAACAGGCGATGAGAATATGACATGGATATCCAACAAAACACATCAAATAAAGCACAATTCAATAATGAATGACATAAACATTGTACTCAACAGTACAATAGTATCATTTTTGATGTGGTGTTGGAATGAGAAGAATGATCCAAAAAAACCAAAAGTGCTAATTGCTCCACTAAAAAGGTGTGTGAGTTGAACGGAAAGGGACTTATTATAAGGGGAAAATATGGTGGTGTAAATATAAAATAATGTCTAAACAAAGGTACATTCACCAGAAAACAAAAGAAGTAAAGAACATATTTGAAACCATTTTTTATGTTGGATTTGTTGGTTGGGTGCAATTTTAAGTCAATGGTTTAGGTGAATACTGAATAGTATTCATTTTATTTGAAGGAGACTACTCACGTAAACTAATTGAAAATCATTTGATAATTTAATAGTTTTGAGTAAATTGTTTGATATAATATATCTAAATTTTAATTATTATATTTATATAAAAAATATCTTTGTG
>NC_029786.2:95453688-95470007 GCF_000816755.2 Arachis ipaensis | reverse complement strand
TAGCCAATTATTTTTAAATATCAAAGAAAAACATTAAAATAAAATGTTATCTAAAACGTTTAGATCAGACTTACCAAAAGTTCATCACGGACTAAATAATGTTTGGAATCTCAAGAGAAACAAGAAATCTTTGCTCAACATTATTGAATCATCACATGCTAATGTGATATATATAATAATGTTCCAGAATTAAGTAAGGATTAATAGTTAAATTATTTTTTAAAGATAAAACTTTTTTTAAATTTATTTCTGAAAAAATTTTATTGTAATATATTCTTAATTCTATTATATCTTTATTCTATTTTTCTATTCAAAATTTTATTGTTGGGTCAACTCCCTTTCTTTTGTTTGTCCATTTGATAATGTGGTATACTGTAATAATTAAGATGATATTTGATCTTATCTCATAAAAGTTCCATTCAAATAAGAGAATAAACAAGTATTATTCTATATATAAGAAGGTCGATCTGAATATTTAGATACATATTATAGATTGATCCATATTATATTATAGAGTAAAACCTTTTGCACTACAATTATAGAATAGATAATATAGATAATATGGTGGAATATTAATTGATAACATATATAATACTTAACATGTTCAATTGGACGCTAACCAAATATATTAATAAAAATATCGCTAAGTCATATTGGGAATAGGGTTATGTAATTGGGGTAAATAACTAAACTAATAGGTTTTCATAAACATATTTGGTTAAAATAAAAAACTTCGGCTTTGGAAGCAAAAACTACACTTTTTAGGTGGTAGACAAGTCCTTATTAAAGCTATTGGTGAGCCTATCCCAGTTTATATTCTAGCTTATTTTAAGTTTTTAAATTATCTTCTTACTGAATTTCATCGACTAATGATTCAATTTTGGTAGGATTAAACAAAAAATGAAAGGAAAATTATTTGAATCAGCTAGGACAAAATGAGTAGGAAAAAATGCAAGTGGTCTTGGTATTAAAGACTTAAGGGCTATGAATATGTGGTCCAAGGCTAATGGCAAATTTGTAAGCCTCATAAACTGCATCTACAAGTTCGAATCTTAGACTGAGAAATCTTAAATAGAGTGTATTAGAGTATGTGTGTGTGAGATTGTATGACAAGAAAAAAAAATTATGAATCTAGCTCTTCTTGGAAAACATTGTTGGCGTATTGCAAGTCAGCCTCATTCCTTATTTAACCACGTCTTCAAGGGCAAATATCTTAGATATGAGAATGTCATGTCAGCCGAAATTGGTACTAGTCCTTCATAGACTTAAAAGAGAATTTTGGAAGAGAGAAAGGTAGTAAAGAAGGGTAAAAACTAAAAAGTAGCTATTTTGTCCTAGAAAGTAACTTTTCAACAGGTATACCAACTCTCATCATTCACCACAATTCACAACCATTCTTGTCATCCCAATAACTTCATGAGGGGCGGCTTTGTCCGAGGAGGACACTCCAGACCACATAATCCAATCTCATCTGCAAGAAGGAAAAGAACAAAACTTTAGACATGGCAAGAAAGTAAGAATGGAAGATGATGGCCAAGTTTTCACAGGAGAACAAGACCCAACGTTCTAGATGCAAGGAGCTAAAGAAGAAAGAATATAAACGGAGTAATAAAGGAGATCCTTCAGTGATATGGTAGGAAAAGATAGAGTCAATATAAAAGCTAAAGTTGAAAGAAATGAAGAAAAAAGAGCATCTTCAAAGGAGAAGCAACCTAGGGAGACAAAAGAAGAGCTGGCCCAAGGTATTATAGTGGAGAGAGTTGAAAGAATCTATAACTTCAAGATCAATGAGGCTGCTATGAAAAAGTTACGACACCATGGTGGGACACCCTATTTGTTAAGTTGTTAAGGAAGGAAAATATCTCTAATGACTCTAACAAGGAGGCTAGAAACCATGTGAAAAAAAATGGATAATATTAATGTGATTGACATAGGTAATGATTTTTCTATATATTATTAAATTTTTTTTCTAATGAAGATTTAGTTTTGCCCTCACTGAGGGACCTTGGAAGATTTTTTGTCACTACCTTTCTGTTCACCTTTGGAAGCCGGATTTTAATCCCACAGAAGCGGAGATTGATAGAATTGCAACTTGGGGGCTTCCAGGGTTAGCAATATAATACTATGAGGAGAGTATGCTAAGGAAGATAGGGAATATAGTACGACAAACTATTAAGCTGATACCTATGCCTAGGGCTGGCAATGGGTAGGGTACAATTTTATTAAAACTTTACTCTATTCTCCTGTGGGTTGAGAATCTCTCAACCCTAACTCTACCCGTATCCTAAAATTCTAAACCCTACTCTATCCTACTCTATTCTACCCGCAAAAATATAAATTTTTTTTAAAATAAATATAAAATTCAATCATTTCGAATTTTATACATATTAATAACATAAAAAATAAAAAACTAATGCTCTAAATTACTAAATTAACTAATTAGTTTTAGTGGTTGTTCACTTATTGTAAGTCATTACATAAGAGAGGTTGTGGGTTCAACTCTCATTTCCTTTACTATATACCTAATTTTTATAAAATATGTGTTATATATGAGGTACGGGTAGGGTAGGGTACACCCTAAACTCGTACCCTATCCTATCCGCAGGCATACCCGGACCGTACTCTACCTTACCCGCAGCGGGTCGGATAGCCTATCCTATCCGAACGGGTCGGATCGGGTTGAATACCCGTGAGTAGGGTATAAATTACCAGCCCTACCTATGCGACATAAAAAAGTAGAGAAAATTTACTAGACTATATATTGAATTGGACCTAATAGAGCCTCTAATTGCTTAGTACTCCATTAATGAAGTCAAGTATAAAGTGGAGTATAAAAATCTTCATAGTATTTACTTTGGATGTGGCAGAGTGGGGCACAAAAAGGCTAACTCCCCCCAAATCAGCAATGCTGGAACTTCAAAGGAGGCAGCCATGGAAGCTGGGAAAGAGCAAGGAAGGGAGGAGCAGAGAGGAGACAGAAGGTGAAGCGTGCAACCCATGGATGGTGGTACCCAAGAGTGCACCTAGCTGAAAAGGAGGAAAAGGAGAGGCTAATGGTAGTAGGGATATAGAAAATGGTGCAAATGAAAAAGTAACTGCCTCTAGTACAAGGTTTGCAGTATTACAAGAGAATAATGATGGAGGTAACAATTGTGAAGAATAACGGTAACTAGAGTATTGCAGGTGATAAAAATCTTGCTCAGACTGTGACAACTAAGGCTGTAGCGAGCACCAATGGACCCTCTATAGCAAACAACAAACAGCAGACTATAAATCAGAACCCAAAAAATCACAATTTGAAACTCCGAGTAGAATTGGGTAGAAGACCAGACCTTTACCCAGTGTTGGAGATATTATCATATAGAACATAATTCAGATGGATGAGAAAATGGGTGAACCTCTTGATCCCACACCACCTGATATGCATTTTGTGGATATTGAATTAATGGTTGAAGTAGCCATGAAGTTAGAGGAGGACCTTAACCATAGTAATGGAGACATGATCACTGAAAGCAAGGTGCCTGTTGAGGACGGGACATCAATGTAACTTGTTAATGGAAAAGAAGCCTGCATGGGGAAGGTCATAAAGCTCAACCTGAGGTAACTTTTTCTTTCTTTTTTCACGATGACAATATTCTCATGAAATTGTAGAGGAGCGGCAAACAAAGATTTTTGCCGCACCTTAAAGGAAAGTATAAATTAGGTATTATTTTATTTTTGGAGACTAGAATCAAGTGGTAATAGGATAATAGAAGTTATTACTTATTAGAAGGTTTGGCTTGCTCTTTCTACCACTTTAGAGGAAGCAAATGGATTCAGCGGGAGAATTTGGATATTGTGAAATAATCTTGGTGTAAATGGTTATGTTATAAGATCCAAACAACAGTATGTGCAAAGAAAAATTAGTGTGAATAACTAAAGAAGTTGGATGCTCATTGCAGTATATGCCAACCCTCAGGAAAATAACTGTAGAAGATTATGGGATGAGCTGTTTACTATGGAGAGTAGCATGACTGAAGAGTGAGTTATGGTTGGAGACTTTAATGAAATAGCTAACCCTTTAGAGAAGAAGGGAGGTGCCAGAGTAGATATGAATGCTTGTAGAAAGTTTTCTGATTGGATAACTAAGTGTAGTCTCATTGATTTGGGATTTGCGGGGTCCAAGTTTACCTAGAAAAGAACCTAAATAAGATGGCATGGATAGAATGTTTAAAAGACTTCGATCGGGCTTTGGCTAATGTGAACTGGAGCTAGATTTGCAGAGGCAAGAGTAGACGTGCTTGCTAGATCTTTCTCGGATCACCACCCCCTTTTAATCAATATGGAGTTAATGCAGAGACAAAAAAGGAGAGACCCTTCAGATATGAAGCAATGTGAAATCTGCACCCAGAGTTTGAAAATATCATCAAACAAGGTTGGAAAGACCAGATTGACCTTAGTCACTCTCTTACCCAGCTCTCAAGCCATTTGAAAGAATGGAATAGGGAGACATTTGACAATGTGCAAAAGAAAATGAGAGAACTAATGGGGAGAATGGTGGAATACAAAGAGCAATGAGCTACAGGAATAATCATTTCTTAGATGATTTAGATAAAAAAAAACTCAACAAAGAACTAGAAGCAATTTCGGACAAAGAGGAGGTGCTATAGACGCAAAAGTCAAGAGACACTTGGTTTGTGGAAGGAGATCGAAACACACGTTACTTTCATACGAGAACTATAATTCGGAGAGAAAGAACATAGTGGTTAAATTGAGAAATAATGATAAGGAAAAAACTAGAGATACAAGCACTGAATTTCTTCAAAGACCTCTACAAAGAGGATCAACAAGAACCAAAAGAAGTTGATTAGGGGTGTTACTATCCAATGGTAGAAGAAACTCAAAAGAAGGCTCTGTGTGAGAGACCTATCAGGAGGAAAATCCGAAAGGCCATATTTGATATTAGGTCGAAGATACTGGGGTATGATGGCTTCTCAGTCCTTTTCTATAAGGAAAACTGGGAACTTATACAAGAGAACGTTTGCAAATTTGTGGAGCAGGTATGAACTAACCCAGCCCAGATAAGAAATTATAATCAGACTCTCATCACCCTTATCCCTAAAGTTCAAGCGCCAAAATTTATTTCGTAGTTTTGTCCTATTACACTTTGTAATGTAAATTACAAGTGTATAACTAAAAATATGGTGGGGAGACTTAAACCTTTGCTGCCCCAACGAATATCTCCCTGTCAAGCTAGCTTTGTCGCAGGTAGAAGGATTCAAGATAATATTCTAATTGCAACCAAGGAGGACTCAGATTTAAAAGGTTGGCACTAAAGAATGATGCATTCCTTATGAAGTTGGCTTGAAATTTCATGACAGAGCAAGATTCACTTTGGGTTAAGGTGTATAAAGGATTGTACGGGAGATATCAGCAAGAAAGAGATATGTTGATCAGTAAGTGTTCAGATTCACCTCTTTGGAAAGACATCGTGAAAGTTCAAGGTATGTTGAAAGAACACAACCTGGGCTATTGGAGAGGGGGAAAATGTGTCTTCTGGGGATGATAGGTAGGTCAAGAATATTGGGACTCTCAGGGAGCATGCAATTATACCCGTCCCAAACAATAAAAAGGGAATAAAAGTAGTAGGACTTTTTTCTATTATAAAATGAAAAAAAAAATTCCCAAAAAAAATTATTAAAACTTTAATTTCCGATATCAGTTTGGCACTTTGTTGCTCATACTTTAATGCTTGCTGAAGAATCTATAAGCACGAGCATAATATATAATATATTAATACATTTTGCTAACTTGTGTTTTAAAATAAAGACACATTAAGAACGCTATAGAAAAATATTTTATTAAAAGTTATTGAAATATAATTTTTTTTACGTTTCCAATTCATTTAAAGTTTTATTATTATACTCTTACAATGTGCCCTTAGACATACTAAAAACTTTTACCAGTAGTTTTCCCAATCTTTAAAAATACTAAACTTAAAAAATTAATCTTTATTACAAACATTCTTTTGAAATTGGAAGCCCAATAAACATTTTGCTTCTTTTAATTGTTTACTAGCTATAATGTTGTACTTGGTGTATGTCTCATGGTGATGGCAACTAAAACTTTGGGAAGATACACTGACAAACATGATTGATAGGATCATGAAGATATAGTGATATACCATTCACAATATTGTCATTGATTACACTATAATACACATGCCACTCTTCATACTTTTACACAACATATGTAAGATGTAGTGAACACTAATCATTATGCTAAAACTAATCCTTCATTTACCACACTCATGGAAAGATGCTTAAATCTACCTTACATATATACTTAATGTCAGGGACAGTTCATCTGGTCACTCTTGCATAAATAACAAATTCTCCAATTGACTAGGTGGTGTAACCCTTTTCCTGACCAACATTTCTACTGTAGGACACACTCTCTTCCTCCCACCCCTTGGCCTTGACCTGAATTGTTCATCAGCTTCTTCAAAATCCCCCTGTATCAAGAAAAACTTCATTAATCATTGCTAATGCAAAGGCATGCAAGGAAATTATTGAACTGGAATATGAAGTCAGAAAAGAATTTACATGGGTAAAAACATGTTTCCCAGTTTTTTCGTGTTTATCTCTGACATGTTTGTAAGCAAATCTCAGGCCACAATCAGGAAAACCACATACAAAGGGCTTTTCTTTAAAGTGCACGGCCTTCTTATGTGTAACGAGATTAGATTTCTGTTGAGGCATAACCAAAAGAATCAATCAACACAATGTTCAATATGTAACCATGGTTGTGGATTCACTTAGAACAACTATGCGGGGGCTTAAAGATTAAGGGGTCTTACACTTGAGAATTTGCAGCTACAGCCCTTAAATTCACATTTAAACTCTGCCAATGATTTGTCAGCTTCATGTGTGCAAAGGTGCCTTTTAATATTCTTTTTCAGTTGTCTACTTCCACAAGTGTCGCAGGTTACATATTGATGACAGGATTCAATATGTTCTTTAAGGCACTGGTTATTAGTGAAATGTTTCATGCAACCAGGCTCCAAGCACACTACATCTACCGACTGCAGCTTAACTGCAGAACAAAAGTTCTCTTCACAATTTTTCCCAACATTTTCAAAACATAACACGGAAACTTTGATTATTCACAAAGAAAATCAAATTAGATGAAAACTTGCCATGAGAATCTTCATGTTTACGAAGCTTTGACGCAAACTTGAAAACCTTTCCACAGCCAATTTCTGGGCACACAAACTGCTTACTTTCTACATTTGTGGATGTAGATCCTTCATCATGAATCTCTTTAACATGTCTTGCCATATTACCTTTTATTGAGAAAATTAGGTTGCAATTCTCCATTGGACATTTAAAAGTTTTCCCTTCATGCTGTAGAAGGTGACGAGTCAAATGGTCCTTTCTTCTGTAACTTGCCTGACAATCATCAACCGTACACACATACGGCCTCTGGAGCCATTAAAAGAAATGTCAAAAGATGCCAACCAAAAAAACGCAATGGGTGTCAATTGGTTAAATAAGAACAAGACATGGAAGAACAAATTGCAAACCTCATCTTGAATAAAGCGTGATTGAGGCATCCTTGATGGAGCTTCACAGGAGGTCTCCCTACCTGATACTAATCCATCAAGTCCAATTATGCTGCCTCATGCATTTTGGAGTTCTTTGTCTGGGATCCAATGCTTCACACTATAACATTATTATAGTTATAGTATATTATAAATTACTTTCCTGCAAAAATATGTACTTCAGTGATACCTCTTAAATCATATAGTATTAACCTATAGAAGATTTTTCCAGTGTACTCATTTTAAAAAAGGTATAGTAGCTTGCTGGATTAGTTTACACTCCTTGGCTCTCCATATAGTCACAGATTTTACACATGAAAAAAGTTTATCCTATATTGTAATATGTCAGTTAATTAGTTACAAAAGGGTGTTTTGTTAATAAATCAAATACCTCAAGTGAATGGCTTTGCATGTGCTGCAACAAGTAGGCAGGTTTTTTGAAGCTAGCACCACATTGTTGGCAAGTGTTGTTGGGCTTTTCGCAATGTGCTTCATTATTTCCTTCAGCTCTAGCTTTTTCCAACTCGTCCTAAACACATCAATTCAAATCAGATAAGATAACCAAGTGTAATTGCATATTATCATATTTTTAACTTTGAAATAGATAGGTAAAAAAGCAACCAATAACTAGTAAAATATACAACTGCATATAAAGGGTTTTTCATTGCAAAACCATGCCAACCATTGGGTTTGAAATACAGCAAAGACAATTAGAGATTAGATAACTATTAAGAAAAAGGATAATCATCAAATATGCTGAAACAAAAGACAGGAAGAACAAAGTACCTTGTGTTGTGAATTGATGTGGGAGGTAATTAAGATCTTTTTAGACCTGCAAATGCCACAGTATTCACAGAAGTAGCGTCTAATATCTTTGAAGACTGGCCTCTCACCACTTTCCATGGGTTCATCCATCTGTATTTCAGGCATTGACGAGGACAACTATCAGAGATTGCAACAATTCCACGCCACCTGAAACCATACAAATCCGTTTGGACACAGGGTTAACAAATTCGCCTGGTTTCCTATCTATAGCTAACCAAATCACAATGCAACCGAGGGTGCAGTTAATTTACATAACAGATTTTTTTTTGTGAGGGGGGAGTGTACAGAGATCATGAATCCCACATGTTTAAGTTCCACTAAACCAAAACACAACATTGAATTCATATAGGTAATAACATGAGCATTCAACTAATCATCAAAGAAAGACAATAAACTAAAGCAATGTTACATTTGTTCCTTAGGATTTGTAAGATTGCACTGCAAATTTTTCAAGCACAAACCATCACTAAATAAAACAAACATGCGAGAGCGGAAAGCAAGGATTCAAACTCTCAAAAGTTCAGACAAAGAAGGGCCAAATAAAACCTTGGAATTCTGGGACAGATGAATAACAAATATAGGCCATTTCATGAAACTGAAATTCGTCTTTCATGAAGTAGGATTTGTGGGTACACCGGAACAAAGGTTCCATACTATTATAATAAACATATAGAAAGCTTTCAGATCTCAGTTTTATCTCAAGAAAACCCACTATGGGAGTGATAGGTGTTCGCACAGCTACAGGTGGTGGTGATGACGGAGGTATGCCCAGTTCGGACGGCAGAGAGAAGAATGGGGTGAACCAAAAAGGTCGGCCACTGAGACAGTACGGCAGAGATATGACTGGAGACAGCGAAGCAGAGGATCCAACGGTTATCCCACCGGCAATTGAACCGGTAAGAGTCAGACTAATCCAATCGGTCGCTGGGCTAACCAAGTCATAATTAAATAAATATAAAATTATATATTTTCACTAATTACCAACTAATTATGAACTTAGTTAGGCAAATATTTTCACTGTAAAAATCCCAGAATTCACAACAGATTCAATTCAATTCAAATGTCCATTTTTCATCTCAGCACAAAAGAGGCAACAGAAAAAAGCAAAGGCTATCACATCACAATACTAACACACACTAAATTCACATCATCAAATTTGTATTTTTTTTTTCCTCCCTATTCTCCTCTTATTTTTCAATTTACCATTACTCTGCCATAAAACCAAGGTTGCGAGAACCGGACCAGTCAATGAACCGGTCAAGTAACTGGTTCAATGGTTCAACCGAGGTCAAACCGTGGTTGAACCGGTTTAATAAATATAACATAAAATTATTAAAAATTCAAAGTGACATATATTGTGAGATAGGGTGCAGAACAATTAAAGCATTGTATGAATTAAACAATATCAGTTTCTCAATCTTCATGTATATATAACACATTAGCAATAGGACTTCTAAGCCTGGTCAAACAATATCATTTCCAGATATAACAACAGAAGATAGGCAACCAAAATTTGAGGCCACAAATTTTAGTATGGTGCAAGGTGGAAAAGAAATCAGTATAATCTACCATTTGAGCTGGAAGAAACAATTCCACAGCACAGTAAGAAGCCCAGAACACACAAAAACTGAACAATTAAATTAACTAAACAAAACAAAAACACAATAAAGAAGCATAAATATCCTTTATAAATTAGGTTTCCATTCCTGAGTTTTCCATTTTCATAAATTAGGTACTCTTTTTGTTTTTTGCTTCTTAATTTCATTCTCTTTTCCTATGAGTAAACCATCTCCTTGTCTGAACTTCACCCAACCCTTATTTTGAAGCCATATAGTAAATCCAATGCAGAATTGTAGCCATGTTTCTCTTTTGAATCAATGACAGCAAAATAACAAGTAAAACAAATTGGATTTATAACTCAATCTCAGCAGAATTAATTCATATCAATCTCAGCAAAAATCATTCTCAGCATAATTAATAAATTAAACTTAAAAAAAATAATTTATAACTCCGTCTCAGCAAAATTAATTCAACATCAACTGACTGAATTCAAATAAAATTAAAAAAAATTAATCTCTCAAAACTCAGCAGAATCATCAATAATACATCATATGTATATTCAGAACAAAACGAAGAAGAAAACAATATAATACAATTACAACAAATTGAACATTATTGAAGAGGATAAAGGGGAGGTTTTTACGTTATCTGGATTGGCAGCAAAGGAGAGGAAAAGATAGCATAGAGCCAGAGAGCAGAGAGACAGAGAAATTCAAATTGGGAACTTCAGTAACGTGAAACAGAGAAGCAACGACGGTGAGACACGGTGCGGAGCAGAGAAGCAGCGACGACAAGATTGGCGGGGAGCAGAGAAGGGGCCACAGCCAAAAACGGTGAGGATGGGAGAACCAGAAACGACGCACGGCAAGGAGGGGAGAAGAAGCGACGACGCACGGCAAGGAGGGGAGAAGCGGTGACGACCAACGGTGAAGGAGCAGAAAAGCCGTGACAGAGAGAGCTCGAACAGGGAAACGGCGACGCCAACAACAGCCCCGAACCGACCTTAGCTTCTGGCGACGCGAGGAGAAGAGCAGAATGAAAGAAAGGGGAGATGGTGATGGTGGCTCTGATAGGGTTTAGGAGAATCTAGGGTTGGTGAGGCTGTGTTTGTGAGAGAGAAAGGGGAGGGGGTGTAATAAAGGCATTCAGCACTGGACTTGTGTTTCTCTGGAATCAAAACGGTGCCGTTTTGATTGTTGGATCAGCGAACCGGGACTTGAAAAAACCCGGCCGGTTCGCTCGGTTCGCCGGTTAATCACCGGTTCAGCCGGTTTTCAAACCGATTTTTTGCTAAACGGTTCTAAAAGTCAACCGGATCAGCCAAATGATCGGTTTCTGATTAATCCAGTCAAACCGGCCAGTTCGGTCCGATTTTCAAAACCTTGCATAAATTATAACCTTCGACCCACAAAGAAAACCGTCTTTCTCATGGTTCTAAAAACCAAATCGGTCATCAAACCGTTCTAGTTATTGGTTTATTAGTTTATTGGTTCAACTGTAATTCAACCGGTAAAACCGTTTTATAATAAAATAATAAATAAAATATAAATAAATGCACTAAAATATAATTATAGTTTAAAATATCATCCAGATTAAAAGTACTATATAAACCACAATGTTATAATATCATTCCAATAGAAACTCAAAAGTCAATTAACAAAAAAAACAAACATAAAATACTAATAATCATCAAAATCCACCAAAACTTACTACAGATTTGCTTCGTTAAGATCATCACCATACAATAACAATCCAATAACAATTTTTATTAATCTCAGTACAATAATTTATAATCACTAACCTCTTTGTGATAGTTGTAAAGTCTCTCCTTAATCTCCAAAATATGCCTAATATTACAGAACACTGCACTAGGGAGAAAACAATAAGAATTATTCTATCTCGCCTATCAGTTTTTGCCGCTCAGGAGTCCCAAACCTTGGAGCTGCATAACAGGATTTAATTGCCAATGTGCGCCTCTCTTCTTTCTTGTAGTCTAATAAGCCCAATGCACCATTTGGGTTAGTTGGCATGAATGCAATCAGTACAACTAAAGCAGTCCTTCCTGCAAAAAAAAATTCACATCAGCAACATACAAACCTTCCTATTAAACGAAAGTGTGAAGCATTAATGGTTATGGTTATAGTCATTAAGGTAATGAAAATTGCAAATGATGAAACAATCAAGTAATGAAAATGATGTGTACAATCTCCTTCTAAACATCACAAAAAAATCCCCTTCTAAACTGATAAATATTCCTTCAGTGCAATCACTTAGTTTGTTCAGTATTTTCCAAACAAGTTAGTGCTGGATAATTAAAAATAGAGACGGACTAATGGCAACAGAGCAACTACAAAACAATATATTCAACATTTTGGGATAATCTAAAGCAACCACATCAATTGCATTGTGGATTACATCAAAGATGCTACATTCTGCATCCTCAAAATATTTCTTCCACACTTGATGGCTATCAGAATTCACGGGGAGTAAACAAAATTAAATCTTTTCCAAGAAATAAATAAAAAATAATTCACCTTTGGAAGATTCTGCTTCTGGGGTACTACATATTGACAGACATAGTGATAAAATTGTGAAAGAATAAGAAAAGAATAGAAGAATAATATTATACTTTGTATTTCTTGATTGATTGAATTGAATTGTATTATGAAGGTAAAACTAAATATATATAGAGCATTGGCCTAAGAAAGATAAAAGCAAGTAAAGATAAGGTAAGAACAACTAAAGATAAGATAAGATAAAATAATAAAGACTAAAATTGTAACTGAATTTATGTATTATGTTGGGCTGAATTTGTGGGCCACGAGACTTCTTTATTATTGTCATGGGCTAAGGTGGAAGAGTAGTTTAATACGCCCCGCAAGCTGGTGGATGGAAGATGTCAATAATCCACAGCTTGGATAAGGTCCGATGAAATTGTTGAGCGTCTGACGTGGTGACACGGAGGAAGATGCGTGCGGCAGAGCTTGAGCTGCCGGCGGCAAAAATATAAAAGGAGATGCTGTGCTTGAGCAGCGATCTTCGAAAAATGCGTGCGGCAAAGCTTGAGCTGCCAGCCGGCGGCAAAAATATAAAAGGAGATGCTGTGATCTTCAAAAAAATAAAAAAATAAAAAATAAGCACGTAGAGCGCAATGAGATTTTTCTTCAGAAGGCGCGTATGGCGCAATAAGATTGGTCTTCAAAGGGCGCGTGAAGCACAATAAGAGTGCAGATGGAACTGCTAAAACAGATGTAGATTGAACTTGCTAAAATAGAATGCAGACATGACTGCTGAAATAGAATGTAGACAAAACTCTCGGAAGAAGGTGCAAATGAAACTGTCGGAAGAAGGCGCAAATATGCCATAGTGACTATTCCATGAATGATAGTTGTTTCCTGTTAGAACAGGTGTAACCAAGACTGATGTTAGAGTTTTACTTGGATGGATGTAATAGAGATTGGTTGCTGCGCTAAATTAAAAGATTGATCATTCATCGTGGGAGGAGGTTGAAAAAGAAGTAGGGTGATTTCTCACCGGAAAGATGATAGCTTATGTATCCTCTTCAAGGAGGATACCAAGACTCTGATACCATGATAAAATTGTGAAAGAATAAGAAAAGACGAGAGGAATAATATTATACTTTGTATTTCTTGATTGATTGAATTGAATTGTGTTATGAAGGTAAAACTAAATATATATAGAGCATTGGCCTAAGAAAGATAAAAACAAATAAAGATAAGGTAAGAACAACTAAAGATAAGATAAGATAAAATAATAAAGACTAAAATTGTAATTGAATTTATGTATTCTGTTGGGCTGAATTTATGGGCTACGAGACTTCTTTATTATTGTCATGAGCTAAGGTGGAAGAGTAGTTTAATACATAGATCAAAATCTACCACTGATATAATAACACAATAATCTAACAATCACAAGGTCAAGAACAACACCACAACAAAACAAGTTAACAAAACAGCAAACCAACAACAAAATAAAAGCTCTAAGTCTGGAACAGCAACCTAACAATTAAAACAACGACAAACTAAAACAATAACTAAAAATAGAGGAAGGAGAGGGAGCTAGAACTTTATAACTCAACGAAGATGGTTGAACAGAGGGCTGAGCTGCGGCGGAAAGGAGGCTGAGCTGCGGCGTAACGACGGCTGAGCAGAGGTTGTACCACGCAATGGAACTGAAGCTGAACAGAGGCTGGAAGGCGATGACTGGAGCGCGGCGGAAGCACGGCAAAATGGTGGAAAAAGCACGGCAAAACAAAGGGGAAGCTCGACAAAATAGACACAGAAGCGCGGCGGAAAGCGACTGAACAGAGGCGTTGTGACAACATTAGAGAAGCACGGACGGCGGCGGTGACACGACGGTGGTTGGACGGAGCAAGGGAGGGAGTGAGGGAGGAGCTCGAAGGAAGAGATGCTGCTGCATGGTCCTCTGGTAGTGAGTGACTTCGTGAGTGAGTGAGGGGATTAGGGTTACTAGGCTACCTTTTAGTGAATCCGGCGCCGTTTATGTTCAAAAGGAGAAAACCGGCCGGGTCCCGGTTCGGTTCGACCGGACGGTTCAGCGATTCATTTACGGTTTTTAAAACATGCAGTTATGACTTCTATCTGAATCGCTTTCTTTACCGGTTCACAGTTCGACTGGTTCGACCGACCGATTCAAACCGGTTTTCAGAACCTTGGTCTTTCCTGATTAAAAGGAAGCCCCACAACAAGGTTTTTAAAAGGACTTACTTCTTCTACATCTTTACCAACACAATCAACTAATTGTAAACCAATTATCAACTAATTAATAAAAATTAAAAACGAAAGAAAGAAAAAATGCTCACCAGATTGACCAAATTACGCAGATCAGGGTGAAGCGAAACAGAGGACAACGACGGTGAAGCAGAGATGAGGTCATGAGGTTGGGCAGCTGCAAGGAAGGAAGGGAGACTCAGAGTGAGAGATTGGGTGATTGAGGTCTCTCAGAAGTGCGGCTGTGGGAGAAATGAGGGTACAGTCAAAACAATGGTGAACTATGGATTTATGATGCGGGAAGCTCTAAAATCAAAGGACCAGACATCCATTTGGATCACAGCTTTTTGGTTAAGTCTCCTGCATTTCATTTGAGCTCAAGATCGCATTCAAATCTCACTTTTCAACCTTTTTACCTTGATTGCAGAAATCATGACCTATTGCTTTTCATTTAGCTATTTATCTTTTAAATGGTTGATTTGGATCCACTATAGTTAAGGCCTGAGGCATAGCTGCAGTTAGTTACAATGAGAAAGGCATATCTGAACTTGATGGACTCGTATATGTTATTAGAGGATAGATAACTTATCTCTCTTTGTGTGACTGCAAGTTCTATTTAAGCATAGAGGATTTGGATTCATAAAAAGTTTACTCTATATATATACTTTCTAAAAGATGCAATTGATTTCAATCTCCTACATAACCAGTAGAATTGAAATTGATCCAGAAACTGCTTAAGCTTTGTATTTCCCAGAGATTCACATCTATATTGTAGAATGGAAGTTCAAATGATATAGCAGTTAAGCTAAATATGAGTAAAGCTTGTGATAGAGTTTAGTTATAATTTTTGTGGTTTATTATGGGTAAATTGGACTTTAGAGATAGATTGGTTTGGTTAAAGAACTTGTAACAACTATATTATTTTCTGTCATGGTGAAAGGACAACCATTTGGTTACTTTAAATCAGATAAGGGTATTTATTAAGACAGAATAGGACAAATTAGTGTGAATAACTAAAGAAGTTGGATGCTCACTACAATATATGCCAGCTCTCAGGAAAATAACTGTAGAAGATTATGGGAGGAGCTATTTATTATGGCGAGTAGCATGTGATGAGCGGATAATTTATACGCTTTTTGGCATTGTTTTTAGTATGTTTTTAGTAGAATCTAGTTACTTTTAGGGATGTTTTCACTAGTTTTTATGTTAAATTCACATTTCTGGACTTTACTATGAGTTTATGTATTTTTCTGTGATTTCAGGTATTTTCTGGCTGAAATTGAGGGACTTGAGCAAAAATCAGATTCAGAGGTTGAAGAAGGACTGCTGATGCTGTTGGATTCTGACCTCCCTGCACTCAAAGTAGATTTTCTAGAGCTACATAACTCAAAATGGCGTGCTTCCAATTGATTTAGAAAGTAGACATCCAGGGCTTTCCAGCAATGTATAATAGTCCATACTTTGACTGAGTTTAGATGACGTAAAAGGGCGTTGAACGCCAGTTCTACGCTGCTGTCTGGAGTTAAACGCCAGAAACACGTCACAAACCAGAGTTGAACGCCAGAAATACGTTACAAACTGGCGTTCAACTCCAAGAATGA
>NC_029786.2:95447617-95453655 GCF_000816755.2 Arachis ipaensis | reverse complement strand
CACTCCATAGATTAAGGTGTGGAGCTCTGCTGTTCCTCAAAGATTAATGCAAAGTACTACTGTTTTTCTATTTAATTCAACTTATCCCGCTTCTAAGATATTCATTCGCACTTCAACATGAATGTGATGAACGTGACAATCATCATCATTCCCCATGAACGCGTGCCTGACAACCACTTCCGTTCTACCTTAGATTGAATGAGTATCTCTTGGATCTCTTAATCAGAATCTTCGTGGTGTAAGCTAGATTGATGGCGGCATTCATGAGAATCCGGAAAGTCTAAACCTTGTCTGTGGTATTCTGAGTAGGATTCCGGGATTGAATGACTGTGACGAGCTTCAAACTCGCGAGTGCTGGGCGTAGTGACAGACGCAAAAGGAGGGTGAATCCTATTCTAGTATGATCGAGAACCTCAGATGATTAGCCGTGCTGTGACAGAGCATTTGGACCATTTTCACAAGAGGATGGGATGTAGCCATTGACAACGGTGATGACCTTACATAGAGCCAGCCATGGAAAGGAGTAAGATTGATTGGATGAAGACAGTAGGAAAGCAGAAGTTCAGAGGAACGAACGCATCTCCATACACTTATCTGAAATTCTCACCAATGATATACATAAGTATTTCTATCTTTATTTTCTGTCTATTTATTATTAATATTCAAAAACTCCATAACTATTTGATATCCGCCTGACTGAGATTTACAAGGTGACCATAGCTTGCTTCAAGCCGATAATCTCCGTGGGGATCGACCCTTACTCACGTAAGGTTTATTACTTGGACGACCCAGTGCACTTGCTGGTTAGTTGTATCGAAGTTGTGAATGAAAAACGATTTATCAAGACGTGCGTACATAGTTTTTGGCGCCGTTGCCTGAGATCATAATTTTGTGCACCAAGTTTTTGGCGCCGTTGCCGGGAATTGTTCGAGTTTGGACAACTGACGGTTCATCTTGTTGCTCAGATTAGGTAAATTTCTTTTTGTTTTCTTTTCTAAAAATTTTCAAAAATCTTTCAAAAAAAAATTTCTCCCTTATTTTCGGAAAAAAAATATAAATATACAAAAATCCAAAAAAAAAAATCATAAAATCATAAAAATAAAAAAATATTTTGTGTTTCTTGTTTGAGTCTTGAGTCAGATTTTAAGTTTGGTGTCAATTGCATACTCATCTTGCATTTTTCAAAAAATCATGCATTCATGGTGTTCTTCATGATCTTCAAGTTGTTCTTGGTAAGTCTTCTTGTTTGATCTTGATGTTTTCTTGTTTTGTGTCTTTTCTTGTTTTACATGTGCATTTTTGCATCCATAGAGTCTAAACATGAAAGATTTCTAAGTTTGGTGTCTTGCATATTTTCTTTGCATATAAAAATTTTCAAAATTATGTTCTTGATGTTCATCATGATCTTCATAGTGTTATTGGTGAGATCTTGACATTCATAGCATTCTTGCATGCATTCATTGTTTTGATCCAAAATTTTCATGCATTGCATCATTTTCATGTTCTTCTCTCTCATCATTAAAAATTCAAAAATCAAAAAAATATCTTTCCCTTTTTCACTCATAAATTTCGAAAATTAGATTTGACTTTTTCAAAAATTTTTAAAATCTAGTTGTTTTTATGAGTCAAATCAAATTTTCAATTTAAAAATCTTATCTCTTTCAAAATCTTTTTCAAAAATCAAATCTTTTTCATTTTTCTTAGTTATTTTCAAAAATTTTAAAAATATTTTTCAAAAATCTTTTTCTTATCTTTATCACATAATTTTCGAAAATAACATCATCAATTAATGTTTTGATTCAAAAATTTCAAGTTTGTTACTTACTTGTTAAGAAAGATTCAAACTTTAAGTTCTAGAATCATATCTTGTGATTTCTTGTGAATCAAGTCATTAATTGTGATTTTAAAAATCAAATCTTTTTCAAAGACTAATTTCAATCATATCTTTTCAAAAATATCTTCTTATCTTATCTTTTTCAAAAATTTGATTTTCAAAATATCCTTTCTAACTTTTTATCCTCTTATCTCTTCAAAATTGATTTTCAAATTTGTTTCAACTAACTAACTAACTTTTTGTTTGTTTCTTATTTTTTTCAAAACTACCTAACTAATTCTCTCTCTAATTTTCGAAAATATCTTCCCTCTTTTTCAAAATTTCTTTTTAATTAACTAATTATTTTAATTTTTGATTTTAAAATTTTGAAAATTACTAACCTTTTTCAAAAATTATTTTCGAAAATTCACTTCCCCCTCTCATCTTCTTCTATTTGTTTATTTATTTACTAACATCTCTTCCTCACTCACCAAAAATCCGAACCCCCTCTCTCTCTCTGAGTTCAGATTTTCTCTTCTTCTTTTCTTCTATTCACACAGGGACCTCTATACTATGGTAAAAAGGATCCCTATTATTATTATTATTATTTTTCTGTCCCTCTTTTTCATATGAGCAAGAGCAAAGACAAGAATATTCTTGAAAAGCTGAGCAAGCTTAGAGTGGATGTTCAAACCTTCAGACAGAAAGAAGGTGAATCCCTCTATGAAGCTTGGGAGAGATACAAAGGACTGACCAAAAGGTGTCCTTCTGACATGCTTTCCGAATGGACCATCCTGGATATATTCTATGATGGTCTGTCTGAGTTATCTAAGATGTCATTGGATACTTCTGCAGGTGGATCCATTCACCTAAAGAAAACACCTGCAGAAGCTCAAGAACTCATTGACATGGTTGCTAATAACCAGTTCATGTACACTTCTGAGAGGAATCCTGTGAGTAATGGGACGCCTATGAAGAAGGGAGTTCTTGAAATTGATACTCTGAATGCTATATTAGCTCAGAACAAAATATTGACTCAGCAAGTCAATATGATTTCTCAGAGTCTGAAGGGAATGCAAGCTGCATCCAATAGTACTCAAGAGGCATCTTCTGAAGAAGAAGCTTATGATCCTAAGAACCCTGCAATAGCAGAGGTAAATTACATGGGTGAACCTTATGGAAACACCTATAAGAGCAAGCTACCAAGTTTCTTGGTGCAATCATGAAGCTGAATGCCAAATTATTTGGTATTGAGACTTGGGAAGATGAACATCCCTTGTTCACTAATGAACTAAGTGATCTGGATCAACTGAGATTGCCTCAGAAGAAACAGGATCCTGGAAAGTTCGTAATACCTTGTACCATAGGCAACATGATCTTTGAAAAGGCTCTGTGTGACCTTGGTTCAGGGATAAACCTCATGCCCCTCTCTGTAATAGAGAAACTGTGAATCTATGGGGTACAAGCTGCTAAAATCTCATTAGAGATGTCAGACAATTCAAGAAAACAGGCTTATGGACAAGTAGAGGACGTGTTAGTAAAGGTTGAAGGCCTTTACATCCCTGCTGATTTCATAGTCCTAGATACTGGGAAGGATGAGGATGAATTCATCATCCTTGGAAGACCCTTCCTAGCCACAGCAAGAGCTGTAATTGATGTTGACAGAGGTGAACTAGTCCTTCAATTGAATGAGGACTCCCTTGAGTTTAAAACTCAAGGACGTCCTTCTGTAAATATGGAGAGGAAGCATGAAAAGCTTCTCTCAAAACAGAGTCAACCAGAGCCCCTACAGTCAAACTCTAAGTTTGGTGTTGGGAGGCCACAACCAAACTCTAAGTTTGGTGTTTGGGAGTCTCAACAATGCTCTGAACATCTGTGAGGCTCCATGAGAGTCCACTGTCAAGCTATTGACATTAAAGAAGCGCTTGTTGGGAGGCAACCCAATTTTTATTTTTCTAATTTTTATTTTCATTGTTTTTCATGTTTTATTAGGTTCATGATCATGTGGAGTCACAAAATAAATATAAAAGTTGAAAACGGAATCAAAAACAGCAGAAGAAAAATCACACCCTGGAGGAAGACCTTACTGGCGTTTAAACGTCAGTAAGAAGCATCTAGCTGGCGTTCAACGCCAGAACAGAGCATGGTTCTGGCGCTGAACGCCCAAAATGGGCAGCATCTGGGCGTTTGAACGCCAAAATTGCACCCTAGAGAAGAGCTGGCGCTGAACGCCCAGAACAAGCATGGTTCTGGCGTTCAACGCCAGAAATGGGCAACAAATGGGCGTTCAACGCCCAGAACAAGCACCAAGCTGGCGCTGAACGCCCAGAGTTGTGTGCAAGGGCATTTTGCATGCCTAATTTGGTGCAAGGTTGTAAATCCTTGAACACCTCAGGATCTGTGGACCCCACAGGATCCCCACCTACCTCTACTCACTTCTTCTCACCCCTCTTTCACACAATCCCATAAACACTCTTCCCCAAAACTCTTCACCAATCACCTCAATCTCTCTTCCCTATCACCACTTCACCACTCACATCCATCTACTCTTCCCTATAAACCTACCTCATAAACACCACCTACCTTCAGAATTCAAAATCAATTTTCCACCCAAACCCACCCTATATGGCCGAACCTTACCCCCCTCCCTTCCCTATATAAAGCCCTCCATTCTTCTTCATTTTTCACACAAAACAACCCTCTCTTCCCCTCCTTGACCGAAACACATATCTCTCTCCCTCTTCTCCATTTCTTCTTCTTCTTCATCTTTTTTTTCTTCTCTTGCTCGAGGACGAGCAATATTCTAAGTTTGGTGTGGTAAAAGCATAAGATTTTTGTTTTTCCATTACCATTGATGGCACCCAAGACCGGAGAATCCTCTAGAAAAGGGAAAGGGAGGACAAAAGCTTCCTCCTCCGAGTCATGGGAGATGGAAAGATTCATCTCCAAAGCTCATCAAGACCACTTCTATGATGTTGTGGCCAAGAAGAAGGTGATCCCCGAGGTCCCTTTCAAGCTCAAGAGAAATGAGTATCCGAAGATCCAACATGAAATCCAAAGAAGAGGATGGGAAGTTCTAACAAAACCCATCCAACAAGTCGGCATCCTAATGGTTCAAGAGTTCTATGCCAATGCATGGATCACTAGGAACCATGATCAAAGTAAGAACCCGAATCCAAAGAATTATCTCACCATGGTTCGGGGGAAATACTTAGATTTTAGTCCGGAAAATGTGAGGTTGGCGTTTAACTTGCCTATGATGCAAGGAGATGCACGCCCCTACACTAGAAGGGTCAACTTTAATCAAAGGTTGGACCAAGTCCTCATTGACATATGTGTGGAAGGAGCTCAATGAAAGATTAACTCCAAAGGCAAGCTGGTTCAATTAAGAAGACTGGACCTCAAGCTTGTGGCTAGAGGATGGTTGGAGTTCATCCAACGCTCCATCATCCCCACTAGCAACCGATCTGAAGTTACTGTGGATCGGGCCATCATGATTCATAGCATCATGATTGGAGAGGAAGTAGAAGTTCATGAAGTCATCTCCCTTGAATTCTACAAAATAGCCGAAAAAGCCCTCTCCTGGGGCAAGGCTAGCTTTCCCTCATCTTATTTGCTATCTATGTTACTCAGCTGGAGCTTTCATAGAAAGAGACATTCCCATTGAGGAAGAGAAGCCCATCACTAAGAAAAGGATGGAGCAAGCAAGAGAGCCCATTCATGGATCTCAAGAGACGCATGAAGCTCATCACCATGAGATCCCGGAGATGCCTCAAATGCATTTTCCTCCACAAAACTATTGGGAGCAAATCAACACCTCCCTAGGAGAACTAAGGGTGGAACATCAAGAGCACTCCATCATCCTTCATGAAATTAGAGAAGATCAAAAAGCAATGAGGGAGGAGCAACAAAGACAAGGAAGAGACATAGAAGAGCTCAAGGACATCATTAGTTCCTCAAGAAGGAAATGCCACCATCACTAAGGTGGATTCACTCCTTGTTCTTAATTTCTCTGTTTTTCGTTTTCTCTATGTTAAGTGCTTATCCATATTTGTGTCTTATTACATGATCATTAGTATTTAGTAACATTGTCTTAAAGTTATGAATGTCCTATGAATCCATCACCTCTCTTAAATGAAAAATATTTTAATTCAAAAGAACAAGAAGTACATGAGTTTCGAATTTATCCTTGCACTTAGTTTAATTATATTGATGTGGTGACAAT
>NC_029786.2:95425232-95447574 GCF_000816755.2 Arachis ipaensis | reverse complement strand
GGCAAAAAGCTATAAGTCCCGCTCATTTGATTGGAGTTATGTTTCATTGATAGTTTGGAATTTATAGTATATTCTCTTCTTTTTATCCTATTTGATTTTCAGTTGCTTGAGGACAAGCAACAATTTAAATTTGGTGTTGTGATGAGCGGATAATTTGTACGCTTTTTGGCATTGTTTTTAGTAGGTTTTTATTAGAATATAGTTACTTTTAGGGATGTTTTCACTAGTTTTTATGTTAAATTCACATTTCTGGACTTTACTATGAGTTTGTGTGTTTTTCTGTGATTTCGAGTATTTTCTGGCTGAAATTGAGGGACTTGAGCAAAAATCAGATTCAGAGGTTGAAGAAGGACTGCTGATGCTGTTGGATTCTGACCTCCCTGCACTCAAAGTGGATTTTCTGGAGCTACAGAACTCAAAATGGCGTGCTTCCAATTGATTTAGAAAGTAGACATCCAGGGCTTTCCAGCAATGTATAATAGTCCATACTTTGACCGAGTTTAGATGACGTAAAAGGGCGTTGAACGCCAGTTCTACGCTGTTGTCTGGAGTTAAACGCCAGAAACACGTCACAAACCAGAGTTGAACACCAGAAATACGTTACAAACTGGCGTTCAACTCCAAGAATGATATCTGCACGTGTAACACTCAAGCTCAGCCTAAGCACACACCAAGTGGGCCCCGGAAGTGGATTTATGCATCAATTACTTACTTCTGTAAACCCTAGTAACTAGTTTATTATAAATAGGACTTTTTATTATTGTATTAGACATCCTGGATTGTATTTTTGATCCTGTGATCATGTTTTGGGGGCTGGCCATTCGGCCATGCCTGGACCTTTCACTTATGTATTTTCAACGGTAGAGTTTCTACACTCCATAGATTAAGGTATGGAGCTCTGCTGTTCCTCAAAGATTAATGCAAAGTACTACTGTTTTTCTATTTAATTCAATTTATCCCGCTTCTAAGATATTCATTCGCACTTCAACATGAATGTGATGAACGTGAAAATCATCATCATTCCCCATGAACGCGTGCCTGACAACCACTTCCGTTCTACCTTAGATTGAATGAGTATCTGTTGGATCTCTTAATCAGAATCTTCGTGGTGTAAGCTAGATTGATGGCGGCATTCATGAGAATCCGGAAAGTCTAAACCTTGTCTGTGGTATTCCGAGTAGGATTCCGGGATTAAATGACTGTGACGAGCTTCAAACTCGCGAGTGCTGGGCGTAGTGACAGACGCAAAAGGAGGGTGAATCCTATTCTAGTATGATCGAGAACCTCAGATGATTAGCCGTGCTGTGACAGAGCATTTGGACCATTTTCACAAGAGGATGGGATGTAGCCATTGACAACGGTGATGCCCTTACATAGAGCCAGCCATGGAAAGGAGTAAGATTGATTAGATGAAGACAGCAGGAAAGCAGAAGTTCAGAGGAGCGAACGCATCTCCATACACTTATCTGAAATTCTCACCAATGATATACATAAGTATTTCTATCTTTATTTTCTATTTATTTATTATTAATATTCAAAAACTCCATAACTATTTGGTATCCGCCTGACTGAGATTTACAAGGTGACCATAGCTTGCTTCAAGCCGACAATCTCCGTGGGATCGACCCTTACTCACGTAAGGTTTATTACTTGGACGACCCAGTGCACTTGCTGGTTAGTTGTATCGAAGTTGTGAATGAAAAACGATTTATCAAGACGTGCGTACATAGTTTTTGGCGCCGTTGCCTGATATCACAATTTCGTGCACCAGCATGACTGAAGAGTGAGTTATGGTTGGAGACTTTAATGAAATAGCACGACCAGATGCTACGGAGAGACAAGTTTTTGATGATCCATTCAACTCTATTAAGGGAGTAAAAGTCATTAGCAGGGCATTGAGGCTGCAGGATACGCCAAACTGCTTTGGCAAAGGGACAATCTCGGAGGACATGAATTGATGTCTCATCGCTATAGTTCCACCAAGGGCAAGCTGAATAATTCGTCAAGTGTCTCATCTTTCTTTCCATGTTTGTGAGAATTGCATCGTGAATTAGGAGCCACATGAATGACCTAATACGTTCAAGCCCCTCCAGTGCCAAATAAGGTTGAAACTTTTGCTTTGCATTCCTGGATCTGCTTGGAGATATTGGTAGGCAGTCTTCAGTGAAAAAAGTCCATCTGAGTGAAGAGCCCAAGCAATCTGATCACTTTGCTTCCATGAGGAAGGAGGGGATAGAGCCACAATTTTCTGAGTCACCTCTTTAGGGGGCCATTCTTGGAGTTTAGCCATGTCCCAACCACCTAAAACAGTTAAGAAATCTGTGAGAGACAATCCTGCTTCTGAAATCTTACTTACTTGATGAGTGTATTGGTTTAGGCTTCCAAGATTTAGAACCCATTTATCTTTCCAAAAATTAACTTTTGCACCGTCACCCAGACGCCAAATAGTGTTAGCCTGAACATCTTTCCAAGAAGAGCAGATACCCTTCCACAGATTAGAACCATTATTTCTTCTTTCTATGGTTGGTATGATATCATTATCACATCTATATTTGGCTCTCAACACCTTTGACCAAAACACATCTTTTTTCTCCACCAAATCCCAATCAATCTTCATTATGTAGGCATGGTTGAGATCCTTAGCATGCCGAACACCTAAGCCACCAGGTCTTTTAGGTCTATCGACAGTTCTCCAATTCAATAGGTGAAATTTTTTGTTTGCTCGGTTTCTCCCCAAATAAAGCTTCTGCATTTACGATCAATAAAGTCACAGGTAGATGGAGGTAAAACAACAGTTTGCATAGTATAAGAAGGAATAGATGATAGGACAGATTTTACCAGGATAAATATGCCGGCTAGGGATAGAGACGATGCTTTCCAAATGTTAAGTCTAGCTGTGATCTTAGTTTCAACCTCCTTGTGTGTTTCTTTGTTGACTCTTGAGTAGATAATAGGAACACCTAGATACTTCTCTAAATCATCGGTTCTAGAGAAATTCAGGTAATTACTAATTTGGCTTCTCACATTATGCCCCACATTCTTGGAAAAAATATGAATCTTGTCCCTGTTTATTTTTTTGCCAGAGTTAGTACAAAAAGCCTCAAGAACTTTATTAATGATCCCAGCTTGAATTATGTTGGCTTCCGCAAACAGAATAAGATCATCGACAAAGCACAAGTGGGAGAGATTGGGACCCTCTCGGTTCAGCTAAATAGGTTTCCAAAAATCCATATCAACTGCAGCATTGATGAGATAAGATAAACTTTCCATGCAAAGAACGAAGATGTATGGAAAGATAAGATCCTCTTGATGGATACCTCTAGAGGGAATGAACTCATCAAGGGTCTTACCATTCCATAAAACTCTCATCCTAGCTGTAGAAATGCAAGACTAAATTAACTCAATAATATGAAAGGGCATCCCAATCACCTGTAATATATCTTTGATAAAGCTCTACTTCAGACGGTCATATGCTTTCTCCAAATCAATTTTGATAGATATCCACCCTTTTGCACCTTTCTTAATTCTCATAGAGTGCAAGACTTCCTGAGTAATAATAATACTATTTGAACTTTGTCTTCCAGGAACAAAGCTACACTAGGTCGGACACATCAACTTAGCCATGATATTCCTCAAGCGATTGTCAATGGTCTTAGTAATAATCTTATAGGATACATTGCATAAGCTTATCAGTCTCATCTGCATAAGATTAATCACTGGTTCAACTTTGGGAATGAAGGTAAGAAGCGTCTCATTAATCTCTCTGACTTTCTTTGGATCCTCAATGATGCTATCAATCAATTTGCATAAGTCTGTTCCAACTTTATCCCATTGGTTTTGATAAAAAATAGCTTGGATGCCATAAATTTTCGAAGCTTTTAGACTCCCATGTTAAAAAGAGAATCTTTAAGTTCTTAGTGGGAAAAGAGATGCCCAATATACTGACAATCAGCTTGAGATAAAGCTGGGAAAGAATTCATTAAAATGAAATCAACTTCAGGAACATCAACAAAATAAAGCTTAGAATAAAAGAAAGTAGCCATATTTTCTCGAGTAGTTTTATCATAGATCCAAGTGCCATTGGATTCTTGAAAATAATCCACTATATTCCTTCTCCTTCTTGCTACAGTAGTCCCATGAAAATATTTACTGTTGCGGTCACCAAACTCAATCCACTTACACCGCGACTTCTGGTACCAAAGGATTTCCTCTTGAATGAGGATGTCTTCATACTTCTTCTAGAGAGACGATTGTAAATTTTGCAAGAAACAATTGTTGCTGGGATTCATGCTAGCTATAATCCTATGTAATCTTCTTAGAATCTTACTTTTTCTCTTATTAATATTCCCAAACACAGTAGAGTTCTAGGATTTTAGCAACTTTTGGAATGAAGTAACATAATCAGACCAAGAGTCCACAAGCTTCCAATTATTATTAACCATGTTATTAAAATCAGGATGCATCAACTATGCAGCTAAGAAGCGAAATGGTCTTTTACCAGTATTGGTTGGATTAGTAGAGCTCAACTCAAGACAAAGTATAGAGTGATCAGATTTGTAGCTCGAAAGATGTCTAATCTTAGATTCAGGAAACCTAGAGAACCAATCAAAATTACATAAGCCCCGATCCAAACGTTCCACCAGGTCTCCTCTCTTTCAAGTGAAGGGCCAACCATTGTAGCCCATATAAAAAAGACTGCAATCTGCAACACATGATTAGAAGTCTTTGTAGCCACCCATGTTACTTCCAGATTGTCCCTTACGTTCAAAATCATGAAGAACGGCATTGAAATCACCTATGAGGCACCAGGGTTGAATCACTTTATTGCTAAAATCTCGGATACAATCCCAAAGGATTTTGCGATTAATCCGTTGAAGGCTGCCATAGATAGCAGTTAGTATCCACGGATCAGAATTGTCATTTCTCACCCTCATATGAATAAATTGATAATTATGAGATAAAATATCAACATTCCACAATGCTATATCCCATAAAACCCAAATACCACCAGAATAGCCCCTAGCTTTTTCAATAAAATTTTTATCGATGCCAAATTTACTCCAAATAGAGCTACCCTGATTTCCACTAATATGTGTTTCTAACAAAATAAGAAAACTACAATTATATTATTTTTTAAATCATTAATAAGTTTGCAGAAGGTTCTACTGCCAATCCCTCTACAATTTCAAATTAACAGATTCATCAAAACATTAAGAAAAAAATAAAGGGTAAAAAAGATCAAGACAAAAAAAAAAACTTAGCTCTGGACATCAGCCACCAATCCTAAAATGGGTGATTCAGACATGATTTGGTCTCCATCATTTGCAAGGATTCCTAATGTTTCCATCGTAGCGTCTGGTGGCTTCATCGGTGGAAAGAGGTTTTGCTTCGGCGGTTTCAACTTCAACCTTGACGAGAAGCTCTCTTGTACTTGATTGAAAAGGTTGTTCTTGACTACATGGTCTTTCAAATCCTTCTTAGATTTTGTTAAAACTTGAACCGAATCACGTTGCTCTTTTTGTAACCTCCTCATACTCTTAAGCATTTCCCTCTCCATTGCAACCACATTTGGATTTCTCGAAGAAGAGCTGATTGGTTGAGATAAGACAAGAACTTTCTCCAAATTGATTTCCTTTTTTGCAATCTCCTTGGCTTTGGGCTTATTGCCTTTGCCTAATTTTTGGGGCCCAAGATAGAGAGCCACCTTTCTTTGACTTTGGAATTTCTTTTCAGCACCATGCCTAAGAACCTTCTTGGTGATATGTTGTCTTGGCCCACTTTCATTTTGAACTTGATAAATGGGCTCCTTTGTATGAGGGTCGACAGCTACATGCGGCCCATCTTGCATGGGTTTAGGCTGAGGCACATTCACAAGATTAGCATCTTTCACGTTGATTTCATCTGAAACCTCATACAAGATATTATACATTGACCCTTTAATGATAGATTGGTCCTTATTATTATTAATTCTTTACATATTAGTTGTGGATTCATTCCCATAATAGGAAGGCTTATTAGTTGGCACGAATTTCTCTTGCTTTCTTCTTTGGAATCTGCGAACAATCATTCAAGGGCCCCAATTGGGTGGATCTTGATTGTTTCTTAATTTGGAAAATTCTAAGGTGCTGAAGGAAAGATTCTTCAACACCTGCGGTTTGCACATGTCATGGCTGGGTGCATTCTACGTGGCTCACTAGGAGCAGGTAGGAGCAGGTACGGTCCCCCGAATGACAGGTGATGAAAACCACAGTGGACATTGATTAGTTGTTCTAATTGAGGTGATCAAAATTTTAATTAAGTGTTGGAGTAGTGGGCTGTAGGCAGAGTATTAAATGGGTCGGTGTGGATCCAAATTTTTTGTTTGATGGGCTTTGGATGGTAACCTTTAGTATTATGAATGGATTGAGGTAGTTTGATTTTAATGATGAGTTTTTTTTTTGTTTTTTTTTTTTTGGGTTTTGATTTTGAGGTTTGAGTTGGAGTTGAAGAAAGTTGCCTGGACTAATAGTGGTTGGCTGAATAGGGCAGTTGGGCTATGTTAAGGAAGTGGGTATGGGATACTATGGAGATGAAAAAAAAAGTTCTGATGGAAAGAATGAAGAATTGTTTGCCCGTCACATTGTAAAAAAAAAAAAAAAAGAAGGAATTTGTGGCTGTCCTGAATGTTGCTAATTTCATGTGTTATGAGTTATACGTATAACTTGTGGAATTTGTTAGATAGTTTATATAGTTTTCTTGTATAATTATTCCTTTAGTAAAATGTTTTATGATGAAAATATAATCTAGTATATTTATTTTAACTAATCCATGGGTTGGGCCATTTTCTTTTTTGTTTCTTTGGGTATTATATTTTTCCCAGGCCTATCAATTTTTTCATCTAACTGAGGCCTGAGACTTAACAAAAAAAAAAAAAAACTCAATTACACTACATTAGATTTAATCTCTAATTAACTACCATACTGTTACTTCTAATCAATCTCATTATCAACCTCGATTCCCGCACTATCACTGATTGTGGGACCTTCTACTGTACTAGATGCCTTTCACTGCAACACATGCAAAACCAGTAACTGTGTCAGCAGGACACATGTTTCCACCACCTTGAGACAAGCAACACCCACACCTGCTGAAGAATCTTTCTTTCAGCACACTAGCACCTCCCTCTTAATTTTTGTACGTTAGTTAATTTTTTAGAGATCCCAGATTACTCCCCATTGAATGCTTGGATTTGATTTCCAACGGTTCCATCTTTATCGTCGGAGTTCTCTTCATGCCGATGCTCACCGTCACCCGTCGGTGCTTCTCCGCATTGTTCCGACCGATGTCCATACAGCCCATAATTGAAGCATATGAGATGAAGGCCCTTATACTCTATATTCAAGGTACTCCCAAGGACCAAAATTCTAGGAATGAGTTTCTTAGAGAGATCGATTTCTATGCATATTCTTGCAAATATTTTCCGATAATGAATAGACTTAGTCTTATCAATTTTGAGCATAGTTCCAATAGTTGATTGGTGCAGTATTTGTAACCCACTAACTTACCGGCAAGTACACCAGGTCGTACCAAGTAATACCTTATGTGAGTAAGGGTCGATCCCACGAGGATTGATGGATTAAGCAACAATAGTGTTTGATAGGATTAGTTAGACAAACAGAAAAGAGTGTTTTGGTATTCAAAAAGCATTAAACAGTAAATTAAGAATTTCAGAAAGTAAGTAGCAAATGAGTTGTGAAATATATATGGGAAAACAGTTAAGGCTTCAGAGTTATCTATTTTCTGGATTGACTTTTCTTATTAACTAATTTTAATCATGTAAGATTTAATTCATGGCAAACTATTTGTGACTAGACCCTAATTCCTTAGACCTTCCTAGTCTCCTCTAAAATTCATCAACTGCCAATTCATTGGTCAATTGATTCCAATTAGAGGGTGATGATCAAATTCCAGTTTATATGCCACAAGAATCCTAATTGTCCAAAAATAAAGGGATTATATGTCACGTATCCCGTTAAATACAAACAATTAGAAATTCAGGATAATATGTTTTCAAGCTATTGTTCAAGTAAAGAGATTTTCCAAGTTTTACAATAACTCAAATAGAACATGGGTCATACTTCCGTTCCACCCAAATTCATAAAATAAAGAATGAAAATAATTATTGAAATATAAATCAAAACATGAATTAAAATAGAAAAATAATATTATCAATCCATACAATAGACAGAGCTCTTAACCTTAACAATGGAGGATTAGTTGCTCATGGTAGAATGTTATGGAATACGGAATGTAAATTAGGAATAGGATGGGATCCTCCCCCGGACCTCTTCAAAGGAAGGAAAGTTTCTCCCTTTTACAACTAATCCTAATAAATTTAAAATCTAATTTTTAAAATTAAAATAATATATTTTCCTAGAATTCAAATTTGAATTTAAATTCGAATTAATTTAAATAATCAAGTCTTTAATAGATGGATGGGGACCACTTGTTTCGTCCATTCTGCAGCTTCTAATATGTGTTTTTTGGGCTGAAAATTGGGTTAAAACAGCCCAAAAATCGCTCCCAGCATTTTTCTGTGTTTTCTGCACGTGGCGCATGTCACGCGTACGCGTACGCGTCGATGGTCTTTTTCGCGAGTCACGCGTACGCGTCAGTCACGCGCACGCGTCACCATGGATACTTCCAAATCACACGCACGCGTCAGGCACGCGTGCGCGTCGCTCCTCGCCGCCATCTCCTTTGATTCTTGTGTTGCAGAAACTCCATCAAATCCGGCTGAATGCTACCTAAAATAAACAGTATTGCACAAAACTCAAAATAGCATCCATAGTGGCTAAAATATAATTAATTCTTTATTAAACTCAACAAATTAGATGCAAATTCACTAGGAAAAGATAGGTAAGATGCTCACGCATCACAACACCAAACTTAAACTGTTGCTTGTCCTCAAGCAACCAAAACTAATATAAGCTTAGGATGTGAATTTGCATGAGAATGAGAGTTCAATTAAGCCCATGTCTTCTTCTTATAATGGGGTTTACAACTGCAATCCTGAACAGTTTTGGCATCTCACTTTATCCTTTGAAGTTCAAAATGATTGGCATCCATAGGAACTCAGAATTCAGATAGCGTTATTGATTCTCCTAATTCAGTATGTTGATTCTTGAACACAGCTACTTTATGAGTCTTGGTCGTGACCCTAAGCATTTTGTTTTCCTGTATTACCACCGGATACATAAATGCCACAGACACATAACTGGGTGAACCTTTTCAGATTGTGACTCAGTTTTGCTAGAGTCCCCAGTTAGAGGTGTCCAGAGTTCTTAAACACACTCTTTTTGCTTTGGATCACGACTTTAACCGCTCAGTCTCAAGCTTTTCACTTGACACCTTCACGCCACAAGCACATAGTTAGGGACAGCTTGATTTAGCCGCTTAGGCTAGGATTTTATTCCTTTGGGCACTCCTATCCATTAATGCTCGAAAGCCTTGGATCCTTTTTACCCTTTGCCTTTTAGTTTAAAGGGTTATTGACTTTTTCTGCTTGCTCTTTCTTTTTTTTTTTTTGCCATTTTTTTTCGCAAGCTTTATGTTTTTCACTGCTTTTTCTTGCTTCAAGAATCAATTTTATGATTTTTTAGATTATCAATAACATTTTCTTTTTTATCATTCTTTCAAGAGCTAATAATTTTAACATTCATAAACTTCACTATAAAAAAAATATGCACTGTTCAAGTATTCATTCAGAATTACAGAAAATACCACCACATATAAGTAAGTGAGACTACTCTAAAAATTAAATTCAAATTCTCATGCACAACATCTGTTCTTCTTTCTTTTTGATTTCAAGCTTAGTGGACAATACATGAGACATCTTTCAGAATTAAAGTACTTAACAGAAAAATTAAACTAGAACCTATGAATCTACTAATAAAGAATCATGCAATAAACAAAACAAAGTAGCAGGAAACCAGAACATAATATAATAAAAGTGGGAAGGAATAAAAAAATGAAAGGAACTCAACCACCTTAGTTATCCGAGTAGTCATTTTATTCTTCAGGATGTGCTCCTTTGTGAAGATGATTCACCTCCCTTAGTGCCATAAAATTAAACAGAAAACCCTTAAGCGAAGTGTCAACACCAAACTTAAAGGTTTGCTTGTCCTCAAGCAAAGAAGAACTGAAAACAAAAATAAATAGTAAGATGAAAAAAAAAGATAAAAGAACAAGAGAGAATTAAGATTTGGGGGTGGATGATTTGAAATCAAGCGCTGAGCGAGTTTAATTGGGCGTTGCATGCGACGCGGACGCGTAAGGGACGCGTACGCGTGGACGGCCAGGATGGAAAAACGACGCGAACGGGTCAGGGACGCGTCCGCGTGGTGGGGGCACACAGTTCCAGCCCCACACCAGCATAACTCTCTGGCCAAAATACCTTTTACGCCGATTTTACTCATCCACGCATGCGCGTGCTAGACGCGTACGCGTGGAGTGCCAAAATTGCAAACGATGCGGACGCGTCATAGACGCGTACGCGTGAGCATGTTTGTGCGCAAGGCACCATTCCTGCGCCACTCCCGCGCAACTCTCTGTTCAATTTTATTTTTTTCACGAACACACATATGACGCGAACGCGTCAGCGACGCTTGCGCGTCATGTGTTTGTTTTTTTTTTTAAATTGTCCGGCTCATATTCTAAGATAGCTGCATGATCTGAAAAACAGTAAAAACTTAGTAAAAATCAAATAAGTAAGAAAAATACTAATAATAAAAATAAAACAAAATAAAGCTAAGAATGAAAATGAATGATCATACCACGGTGGGTTGTCTCCCACCTAGCACTTTTAGTTAAAGTCCTTAAGTTGGACATGTGGTGAGCTCCTTGTCATGGTGGCTTGTGCTTGTACTGATCCAGGAATCTCCACCAATGTTTGTAAATCCAATGGCCACCGGGATTCCAAACTAGGCGCATAACTCCTTCGAGCAAGTTGAAGCAAGTGACAAGACCCCAAGAGTGTTGATTATGAGAATGAATTCTAGGGTCCCAAACCTTGCTTTTACACCCGTCTTCTTGTGGATCACCATTATTCCCACCGGGTGGCAAGCAATCTGGATTCTCACAGAGACATCCAAACAACCTTCTAGACCCATTCAATTGAGCTCTACACCAATCCTTGCACTTCAATTTGGAGCATGCAACCATATTGAACCTTGCTTGACAACTCTTACCACTAACCATCTTCCTCTTACTCTTAATGCCACAAAGAGCTCTAAGTTGACCATCCGTCTCCAGTAGCCCATATTCAAGTGGGAACGTAAAGGTTAAGGATAGGAATTTTATCCACTTGAATGTTGTATTGGATGGTGATGGCTTTAGGAGAGGTCTTGCAAGCTCTACTCCCTTGTGTTCTTCTTTGAATTCTTCCACTTCTTTGCAAGCTTCCTTAATTTCAATATCTTCCTTTTGGTAGCTGTCTTCTAATTCAATCTCTTCTTCATTGCTTACCAAGGGCATGGGAGGTTGTGCATCTTTCTCCTTTGTGGGTGCATCTTCCTCTTCTTCCATGTGTGAGGATGAAAAGTTCTCTAATTCACTAGAGTATAAACTCCTTTGATTGATTTCCTCACTTTCTTCCATAGGATCTTGCATTATATCTCTTGGAAAGGAATTTGCTTGCTCCTCTTCCTGTAACTTGATAATCAACTGCACATGTTTCTCTATATTTTTGACACTTGTCTTTATATCATGTATGCATTCTTTCATGAGAAGCTCAAGATCTGATGGTATTTGAAATGAATAAGGAGGAGGTGATGGTTCTTGATAAGAATAAGAAGGAGGTGATGATTCTTGATAAGAGTAAAAAGAGGATGGTTTTTGGTAAGAATAGGTAGATGGTGGCTCTTGATATGGGTAGAAAAATGATGGTTCTTGGTTTGTGTATGGAGATGGTGGTTCTTGATATGAATAGGGAGGTGGTGGTTCTTGATAGTTGGAACATGGAGCACTGAAGTTTCTTTGGTTTTGACCTTGCCAACCAAAATTTGGGTAGTTCCCCCATTCATAATGATATGAATCACTACTCGGGTGTGAGTAGTAACCCATATAATCTCTCTCCATTATTTTTCCTTAGCACAAAACACCAAAAAGGATTAAACGCACCATGTGGTAAACAAATATTTAAATAAAATTAAAATTAAAACGCCTAATCTAAACAATCAAACAACTAATAGTTGTTAATCACAGTCAATCTCCGATAACGGCGCCAAAAATTTGATGCGGTATTTGTAACCCACTAACTTATCGGTAAGTGCACCGGGTCGTACCAAGTAATACCTTACGTGAGTAAGGGTCGATCCCACGAGGATTGATGGATTAAGCAATAATAGTGTTTGAAAGGATTAATTATACAAACAGAAAAGAGTGTTTTGGTATTCAAAAAGCATTAAACAGTAAATTAAGAATTTCAGAAAGCAAGCAGCAAATGAGTTGTGAAATATATATGGAAAAACAGTTAAAGCTTCAGAGTTATCTATTTTCTGGATTGACTTTTCTTATTAACTAATTTTAATCATGTAAGATTTAATTCATGGCAAACTATTTGTGACTAGACCCTAATTCCTTAGACCTTCCTAGTCTCCTCTAAAATTCATCAACTGCTAATTCCTTGGTCAATTGATTCCAATTAGAGGGTGATGATCAAATTCCAGTTTATATGCCACAAGAATCCTAATTGTCCAAAAATAAAGGGATTATATGTCACGTATCCTGTTAAATACAAACAATTAGAAATTCAGGATAATATGTTTTCAAGCTATTGTTCAAGTAAAGAGTTTTTTCAAGTTTTACAAGAACTCAAATAGAACATGGGTCATACTTCCGTTTCACCCAAATTCATAAAATAAAGAACGAAAACAATTATTGAAATATAAATCAAAACATGAATTAAAATAGAAAAATAATATTATCAATCCATACAATAGACAGAGCTCCTAACCTTAACAATGGAGGATTAGTTGCTCATGGTAGAATGTTATGGAATACGGAATGTAAATTAGGAATAGGATGGGATCCTCCCCCAGACCTCTCCAAAGGAAGGAAAGTTTCTCCCTTTTACAACTAATCCTAATAAATTTAAAATCTAATTTTTAAAATTAAAATAATATCTTTTCCTAGAATTCAAATTTGAATTTAAATTCGAATTAATTTAAATAATCAAGTCTTCAATGGATGGATGGGGACCACTTGTTTCGTCCATTCTGCAGCTTCTAATATGTGTTTTCTGGGCTGAAAACTGGGTTAAAACAGCCCAGAAATCGCTCCCAGCGTTTTCTGCACGTGGCGCATGTCACGGGTACGCGTCAGTCACGCGTACACGTCGATGGTCTTTTTCGCGAGTCACGCGTCAGGCACGCGTGCGCGTCGCTCCTCGCTGCCATCTCCTTTGATTCTTGTGCTGCAGAAACTCCATCAAATCCGGCCGAATGCTACCTAAAATAAACAGTATTACACAAAACTCAAAATAGCATCCATAGTGGCTAAAATATAATTAATTCTTTATTAAACTCAACAAATTAGATGCAAATTCACTAGGAAAAGATAGGAAAGATGCTCACGCATCATTGATCCAAACCTCCATAGAAAACAATTATTGTAAAGTTCAATGGGCAAGTTTGGTATGCGAATCCATACGGCAATCTTCTTCACCTATTGTTCCGAAGATAGAAAAAAAGGCTTCCATCTATGTATAATAATATAATGATCCGTCACCATCTAAGGTCCACCCATTAGAGCATACAAATAATTCTCTTCATTTGAAAAATGAATCAAAAAATAGTCACGATCCATATCTATCACATTTATTTTACCCTTTTTTTTATCCAATCTCTCTGGAAATGTTGGTCCATGAAGCCTAAATTGACTCTCTTTTCAAGAACTTTAACAATGAGAACAGCATGCCATAGTTTATACCAGAGGCGGAGCTTAGTTTAGACAAGGGGGGTCATAGCTCCCCCAAACTTTTTATAAAAAATTAGTAGTACTTTTTTAAAAGATAAAAAATAGTTCAATTGACTTAAATACTTTACTATGACTTAAAGTACTCAATAAGTTCAATAAGCAACACTCCCTCTATTAGATCTTTTTTATTTATGTAATTTAATATTATTTTATATTTTTCTGTTTATTTAATTTAATTTTTTATATGATAAAAAATATTAGAATATTCAATAAGTATTGATATTGTTGTATTTGTATAAATTGATAAAAAAATCAATAAATATTATAAATTTAATATTTGTTCTTCTAACTTCTTCTTTACATATTTTACAGGATATATATTCAAATTTTATATAAAATAATAATGAAGAATCAAAGAATTGATGCATTTTTTAAGAGGAAGGCTAATATTTAAGAAGGAGAACATATAACTTTTACAATATCAGTAGATAGTTCTTCTACTTTAATGAATCACAAAAAAAGTGAGATACAACCTTTAAAAGTTCAAAAAGTTACATCTGATGAGTTTGACCTTAATTTTTTGGAACGAGACCCTGAAAAATGGCTTTAAATTTGGCAATATCACCCAAACTAGAGAGATGAGATTAGACGAACTTATCTTAAATGGGGTTCATATCAAAAACATCTTGACAATTATCCTTTATCTGGCCCCCAAAATTTTGTTTCAAGTTCCGCCACTGGTTTATACCATTCTTAAAACTCTTCTCTGGTAACTTTGATCTCAGGGCATGGATCAAAAGATTTTTCCTGATATGAAATTTCTCTTTCGTCCTTATACCAACAATCTTTAGGGTCAAAATAATCTTCTCTTACATCCTTAAAAATTTTGTCTTCTTCTCCTAAAATTGGCTCAGGAGGTGTCAACAACAAATCTTTATAAGAAACAGGAACTCTAGAAGTAGTAGAAGCATCTTTGTTAAGCAAGACTTCTATGTCCTCTCCTAAAGTATTGTTGATGTGTATGAAAACCATTTTTATTTATTTTAATATATTTATGATTAGTGATATGTGTGATTAATTTTTTAATATATTGTATTATATTAATATGTATGAATAAATTTTATAAATTGTTAACATAAATTTATTATGTAAAATTGCATTAATATATTTTATGATTTTTTGTATATTGGTCTTGCAGTATTTTATCAAATAATGAAAATATTTTTGTTGAGGAGAAATAATAATTAAATTAAATCAATTCATACTTACGTTTAGTAGTAAGTAGTATGAATGTTAGATAAATTTTTTGAATTGTAGTAATGTATGTAATTAATTTGTGTAATTGTTAGAATAGTTTTCTAAATTATATGATATGTTAGAAATTTATTTTTTATTGTTAATTTTTTTTAGGATTTAAGATTATTGGAACCTAAACATTTGAACGTGTCAAAATTCTATGATCTAATTGCTGTTGAATTTTTAAATGAGACTGGATTTAAACACATATCTCGTATTGAAAAAATATACGAACACTCGACAATGTTGACAGCTTTGGTTAAAAGACGGTATCCAGATACACATATCTTTCATCTTCCGACCAATAAATGCACGAAAATTTTGGAGGATGTAGCAATAATTTTTAGCTTTTGAAGCAATGGTATGCCAGGTTCAAGGTTAACGATATGCAGTCAGAGCTTTCTAGCGGATGAGTGCACGGATCAATTTGAAAGTGCACCCACATAAAAGGATTATCGGAAAAGTTTCATTAAGTTGAAGTGGCTTAGGTGGTATAAAAATAATGCAGACTTGACTGATGTTGTTGCTATATAAAAGTATATAAAAGCTCACATTATGTTACTGTTTGGTACGACCTTATTTTATGATAAATCTGACACCGGAATCTATTAAAAATTCTTACTGTTGTTCCGTAATTTTTACCGGATAAGTGAATTTAGTTGGAGTTCGGCATGTCTTACCCATCTGTATCGGTCATTATGTCGGACATTGCGTTTTGATTATTATAAGGACATCCTAGTGCTTCTCCTCCAAGTATGAGCTTTACACACTATAAAAAAAGATTCAAACTATAAATGACGTTAGACATTTACACACTATAAAAAAGATTCAAACTTCTATAATGTTAAATGTTATTTATCTATGTTGACAATAAACTTTTGTAAGTACGGTGTTTTAAAATTTTTCAAAAAATTTGCTGCTATGTACCTAATACAATGGATAGCTCTCAGAGATTCCATGTTCCATCGCTATGGTTGGAAATAAGGAGAAGAATGATGCAAACTAATAATTAAGTGCTAATGCTTCTAACAACAATGTATGAGTTGAATGGAATGAAAGAGAGGGTGTGAGGGATTTATAAGGGAAAATAATTGTGGTGTAAACATAATAATTAATGTTTTAAAAAAAAATTAAAACACGAACAAGAAAAGCTTATATATATGACAAACCATTTTTCATGTTTGGTATTTTTTTTTTTGGGTTAAGTACTGAAATCGTCCCTAAGGTCTGGGGTGAAAATCAAAATCGTCCCCACCCTTTTTTTGTTATTAAAATCATCCCCAACGTTACAAAACGTTATAAAATTGTCCTTTTGTCCATAAATAAAATTTTTCGGACAATTTTACCCTTATACAAAAATTAAAAAATTTCTCCCCCTTCACCACTACCCTCTGTATTATCATCAACCATCTTCATTATCATCATCATCACCATTGCTACACCATAACCACCAACAATCCAGCAACACCAACAGCAACAATCAAAATCAAATCAACAAAAATTTCAAATTAAACAATTCATCAATCATTAACTATAATTTCAGATCCAAAATTAACAACAACATAAATTAAAAAATTTTAAAAAAGAAGTACAGGATGAACAAGAACCCACCACCACCACCACTACCATTATCATCATGGTCATCATCATCATCTAATTTCTTATATGAAGCTACTGAAAATGCTAGGGAATTACATTTTTAATAAAAAATAGAATTTGTCAATATTTGCTCAAATGTAAGACAAATATATAAAGAAAAAAATTTGATCACACCTAACATTCTTCTAAATTAAAGTAATAGAATAATAATTGAAATATGCATCTAAAAAAAGTAAGCATGCCATCTCTTAGGTAACTTCTTTACACCTTTTTAGGGATGAATCGGAGCATGCAATATTTGACAATGCAACTATCATATATCAATTAACTGAATAATTAATTAAGGAGACCATATGTACCATAAAAATAAATAAATAAATAAATAAATAAAGATCACAAACGAGTTTCAACAACCACAAACAACAATTAAAATAAACTTCTTGTTGGATTGCTAAATCTAATTGCAGAAGAAATCTTCTCTTTTATGCTTTGTTGATCAATTCAAGACACCATAATTTGACTATGTTGAAATAAATGATTGTCCTAAATTTTTTCATATGTTCTTTTTTAAAGTATAGGCCAAGGAGAAAGTAACACAAATTATTATTCTAATGATCACACCAACCACACAAAGACACTCATAACGCTTAACAGAGAGGGCGGAATCACAAATTCTTATATATTAAAAAAAAGCAGAACAAAAGATATTGCAAAATCAACCCATAAAATAAAAATAAAGATTCACATGCAATTGTTGATAGATAAAAATTATTAGATAATTTAACTAAATTATCATCTAATAATTTTCAGCTATTAATTTTATACGAAAACAATTACACATAAATTTTTAACTAAAATAAATTGTTGGATTGTCAGTGTATATTCCAGAAGAAACATCTACTACCTCTTTGTCAATCAATTCAAGACACCATATATAATTTGACATAGATATGAGGCTCATTTTTTTTATTATGGGTTTGGTATTGGTGTTATCCAATGAATGGATGTATCACCAATATTTTCACTACTATGGAAGTTAATCAAAACGTGAGTTATATTTAGCTTTGTTTTTATTTATTTATTTATTTATTCTTGAGAAAAAAAGACAAACGCAGGATGCGTTTTGTTTTTTCAAAACGTTTTAATTTTTTTTTCATTTCCCTTTAACCCCACGTTTTGATGTGGGTAAAAACTTTTTTTATTTTGAAGTAACCAAACGCATCTTGCGTTTTACTTTTTGGTGGCAGCTTTTTCATAAACGTATGTTGCGTTTACGGGCTGTTAGTTTTTTTTTTTGGAGAAACTAAAAACGCAGGTTGCGTTTTGTTTTAAAAAAAATATTTTAAACAAGGGTCCAACCTATAAATACGAAGCAACACTCTCATTCAGCTTGCCTTAATTTATTTTTACTCATTGTATTTTTCTTTCTCACACATATGTCGTAGTTCTGAGTTTTTTTGGCAGTCAGGTGTGTCAAAAAAAATCGAATTAGGTGAGATTGCAGTTATGGAAAATATTGCAAATTTGCAAGTATATTATAACGGTGAGGTTATACCAAACACACATGAGGGAGTAACTTTTGTTTGTGAATGTCCGTTGTCATTTGCAATTCCATGTACCATGAGTTTTATAAAGTTGCAAAATGGACTTTGTAATAACGTTCAAAGCCACATTTCGAAAAGGATGAGCAACATTTTATACAGGAATCCTGTACAAGTATTTGGTGGGCTGATACAGTTTCAAATGATGCCCATCACTGACGATGCCAGTATGCAGCAGATGTTATGTATTTATCAACAAACCCGATTTCATGTGCCGATGATAGAGCTGTACGTTGAGTTCGAACAGCAGTCAGAATTGGGCGCAGTCGGGAAGGAGGTCAATGTTGATGAGCTCGGAGATTTAGGTTGGAAAGAAAATAATAATGACAGTGAAGAGGAATTTATCATTTATTATCACAACATAATAATAAATATTATACATTTCTATAATAACTAATAATCATAATAATAATAGTAATAATAATAATAATTAAATATTTTTTATTTTTTCTTTCAAAAACATAACGTTAAACATTCTTCTTATTAAATTGTATTATATGATCTAAGTACTCATAAACATTATTCTTATTAAACATTATTCTCATAAAATTTTAAAAAAAATTAACTTATCCATTGAAGATGATCCAAGTACTTAATAATGTGATTTTTAGATTTAGTAAAAAATTGAACCATTTTTTATTTAATAACCAAATAAAGCTACGCTTTTTACTCTTTTTCTTCCTCTCACAATCTTCCTCACACAACAACACTCTTCACTCTTCACTCTTCACTCTTTAATAACTCCCTCACATACATAACACTTACTCTTCAGTAATTTTTCTCTCTGCGTTTTGCATTTTAAACACCCCCGCAACAATCTTCTCCAACATGTGGCACGCATGCAACTAGGAACGCTGCAAAACGCAACCCACGTTTGGCTGTGCATGTCTGACAAACGCAACCTACATTTTGCTGTGCATGTCTGACAAACGCAACCTACATTTTGCTTAACCCTATACTGGTCAACACTGCCCCTCTCAGCATGCAGGTCACGTTTCGGACCCTGGTTTCGTTGTCCAGTCCAATCGCATCCTGTGTTTTGCAGGTATGCAAATTTTTGTTTTTTTTGCCACTCCAAAACATTACTTATGTTTTGCAGGTTTCTGAATAACTCAGGTCCACATTGATAAAAAAATTCACCATGCATCCATATTCAAAGTTATCACTATTATTCTCTCCATAACTAAATTAATTTTTGTAGATATAAAATAATTTTCATTGTTCTAATTTATTCTATATGATCATTTTAATTATATATATAGGTCTTGAAAAAAGTAACATAAATAATTATTTTTCTAACGATCACACCAACTACACAAAATCACAAATACAATCATAATAAACCTTAATAGAAGACAGAGTTAAGTTCATGCGCACAAACCCCTCCTTTTGGTAAAAGCAAAGCTAAGCATAATTAACGAGTATACTTAAGTGGAATCTGACATCAAAATTAGGAAATAAGAAACTTAATTAGTTCAACGGTTGTTTATTGTGGCCTGGGGAAGTGGATTGATTATCATTTCCTTAAGTGTTCCTAGCATGCGCTGGATTTTTACCAGTTGCAAATGAATTTTGTTAGGTAGATAATAATATTGTGAATAATAGGTTTTAAAATTTGTTTAATAAAGTAAAATACACTATTTTTAAATTATCCATTTAAATCTTAATATTAGAATAACTATCTGGTCATCTAGTGAATTAAATATTCGATATATCTAGTGTTCACATTGTTTAATATTTTTATTGTTTATCTGTATTTTTTCTTTACAAATTTAACCTAACGTACATGGGTATACCCTCACCCATTACCACATAATTGACATAATTTGATCATTGTACATACATATCCTTAACTTTCATATATAATCTGATTTGACAACGGTTCTTTATGTAAATATAATATTTTTTATTTTAAAAAATATTAGATATCAAATGAAAATATTTGAGCAACGGAGTTCAACAAATAATCATGTAATGTAATAGAGTAATAAAGCCATTGAGTAATAAATAGGAGTGTTGGCAGTATGAGTTGGATTAATTTTGAATAAAAAATTCATTCGATTTGAATATTAATTTTATTTGCGTTGTAATTTGGATTGAATGATTTTTTTTAAAAAATTCTATTCAAATTCAAACGGTTTGGATTGAATTGGATTATTTGTGATTTTGCAAATTAAAACATATTAAATATACAAAATAAATTTTAATATCAAATTTTAAATAACCAATAATGATATAACAAATTCTAATAATATCTTAAAAAATTAATAATAACATAATAATAGAAATAAAATTATAGGTTAATTTAAATAAATAAATAAATAATATTTTGAACATAAAATATTTATTAAATAATAATAATACATGAATAATATAAAAATATATAATAAATTAAACATGTTACAAGTATAATTATAAATATAACAATAAAATAATAATATTATAGCACATTGTGTGGTTTAGATTGGATTGGACCAGTTATGAAAAGTAAATCTGAAATCCGAATTGATCCAGCAATTTGCAGAAAATTGAATCCAATTGAATTCGAATTAGTGCGGTTTTAATCGGTTTTCGGTTTGGATTAGGTTGGATGAGCGATTTAATTTGGATTTGAACACGCCTAATACTTTGTTCTTCTCGAGTTCTTAGTAAAAATATATTATTTCATACCAGTTGAAAAGTGTTGTTAGACACTAACCTTAATTAGCAAATTGAGTATGACTAATTTACTACTTGCTTAGTATTGAACCTATGGGATCACAAACTAACGAGTGTTCTAATTTTTATTAAAAAAATTATTTAATTATTATTTTAATTTAATCAAATAAATAATTATATTAATTCAAATATAATATTATTATATTTTTTGCTAGCACTAAAAATATAATAATAATAATAATATGATAATTGAGAAAATTAAATAAAAATTAAAAATAATTAATTATTCTATTTCTAAATTTGAATTTTAAGTTTGAATGCGATTTGGATTGGATTGTATTAATTTTAAGAAATAGATCTAAAAATCGATCTAATCTATGTGGTTTGCAAAAATTAGAATCCAATCAAATTTAAATTAGTACAATTTTAATCGTTTTTCTATTTGAATTGAACTGGATGAACAATTTAATTTAAATCGGTATAAATTTAAATACTTCTAATAATAAAAATATCCTCACTTATACCTTAAATAGAATTTCACACTTTTAGTTATTCTGATTTTTTCTTTTAGAATTGAAATTCCTATTTTGTGAGTGATGTATTTTGTTAGGCATTATTTGTTTGATGTCTATATCCATCACAAATATGAACACGGTAATATATGTTTATTATTTATTTAGTAAGACATAAATTTATGATTTTTTTTTTTACTTATACACTAAATACATGTAATTAGTATCTCTTTAAAATAGTGAGATATGAAAATTTTTAAAGATAAATACAGATTATACCATTTTATTGGATAATTTCATCCTTAATAAAATTATAAAATTTCTAACACTACCTTCCTTTCTACTTCATCTCCTCTCACTTCATCTTTATCAGGAATTCTCACCTCCTCCATTTTCTTCATTCTTGTTGTATCTACCTTCCTTATGCCCATATCCACCATTATCGCTGTTCCGTATCGCATCTATCATTCTCTCTAGTGTCGTTAACTTCTAGATTTGTCATTTTTCTTCCTCTTTTCTCGATCTATCATCGTTTTTGTCATCTTGGAGCTCAAGGTCACAAAAATGGCTACTAGCATTGCTGATGAATCTTTAAAATAAAGATGGAAAGAAGAGTTTGATGTTGCTGGAGACATATGGCTAAGATCGCTTGCTGATGGAAGTGTTCTCTGCTTTTTTTTTTAAGAAATTATATATTTAATTTTTTATTTATCTGAATCT
>NC_029786.2:95423798-95425018 GCF_000816755.2 Arachis ipaensis | reverse complement strand
TATTTTGTTTGATTAATTTTTTTTATGAGTTCAAAAGTTGTTAATAGTAGTAGAAAAACGATGGTGATTATTTAGATGATAATAGAAAAAAAATGGTGATCATAATAATAGTGTTCTGTAATAAGGACAATATTAATATTTTATTAAGATTTAATTTATTATTGTATTTTGTGTTTATTTACTAAACAAATTTCAAAAAATGTGTCTCACTATATCTATATTTTTAATATTTATGTATTTAATGTCTCAAGCTCTGCATAAACCCAATTAAGCCTTATAGACACGTTTCTTTCCCTTTTCTTAGAATTTGTTTGGATGAGTTTCTAAAAAAATATCTTTTCTCAAGTTATTTTTTTTTAAAAATTCTTATGAAAAAGTAAAAGTAATTTTATATTTAAATATCTCATACAAAAAGATTTTTTTATCTATCAATTATATTTGGATATAACAATATAAAAATATTTTTTATTTATTTATTACATGAAAAATATCTTTTTTTAAGGAAAAAATATCTTTTAAAAAAAGATGTAAATTACAGCTTCTTAAAAAAGATATTTTTCTAATTTTTCTAATACTTTTATTTTTACTACTCGAAATTTATCAAATACGCTAAAAAATAAAAAAAGATATTTTTTTATCAAAATAATTGCGCCTAAACAAACACTTAAACCTACAAATAAACGGACATCCCATCATATAGCTTGTAATCAGATTGATTAATCAACGAAACCAGAAATTACTCTTTCATACTAAACATTCTCTTCTTATTCTGAAATTACGCTTTCTTGCGTCTCTACATATATAAACTTCATTACGATGTTAAGCATTTTTCTCAACATTAAAATTAATCGACTATATTAGATATATATAAAAAAAATCAGCCACTACATCAATTATTTTTATAAAGGTGAAAATTTAGGTGCAGCCGATTTTACGTGAAGTTGATAGCTGAGAATAGTTAGATAATTTGACTGATTTGACTAAATTTTCATCTAACGACTCTCAACTATTAACTTTACGTGAAGTCGACTACACCTGAGTTTTCACCTTTTATAAAATATTTATTAAAGTTAAATATAAAATAAATATTAAAAAAATTTAAACAATATATATATATATATATATATATATTTATACATAAATACATAATTATTAATTTAATGATTAATTTTTAATATGTACATAATATTTTAAAAAATTAAATAAGTAGTGTTAGTTTG
>NC_029786.2:95423435-95423725 GCF_000816755.2 Arachis ipaensis | reverse complement strand
AAATACTTTTTTTAAAAATAAAGTATTTTATTAAATTTTAAATACATTTAGAAAATAAATAACAATTTCTAATCATAAAAAATTCAAAAAATAACAAATTTACCCATAAAAATAATATTAAATTTATTAAAATAAATAGACAAAATTACTTAAATCCTACAAAACTCAATTTACCTCTAACCTAACCTAACAAAATTCATTCCTATCCCCAAGACCCTGTTGATGTTGGCATGGCGGCAATAGAAAATAGGATAGTTAGCAATAAAATATAATATAAATAAAAATGAACA
>NC_029786.2:95422463-95423266 GCF_000816755.2 Arachis ipaensis | reverse complement strand
AGAAAGTATATCTATAAAGATATTTTTATTAAATATAACTATAAAAAGGACATTTTTATTAGATACATCCACAAAAATATTTCTATTAAACATAATTATAAATAAGAGTTGACAAAAATACTGTTGATAACATAACGAGATTGTTTGTAATATGAAAAAAGAAAAAACCAGAAGCAAAAAATAAAATTGGTGAGAGAAACAATAAAATCAAGAACAAAAATTATATGATCCAAACAAAAAAAAAAAAGAAAAGATAAAGTGAAAAAAGTATTTTTGTTTTCAAATATATGACTGAGTGATTGTTATTGACTAATAGCATGGTATCTTGATGAAAAAGAGTGAAATACCACCAAAAAAAAAAAGACGAAAGAAATATATTTTAATAAAACATCATTGTGCGTCTTTCTCTTTCTCATTTTTTCACCGTCACACCTCTGTTTTTGCAATATTTTTTCTTATTTATTTTTTTTTATGTATTTGTAAAAATGTCTCAATAAAATAATAAAATGAGTGAGAATAAATGATTGAGTCTTGGTTGTTATCATTTTTTTTAATGAGGGAGAATGTTAGTGAGAGAGATAGAACTGCAAGTTGTAATGAGATTTGAGAAAAAAAATGAATCTTTGTAATGGTGATGGAGGTAGGGTGGTGGTGGAATCCATGAAATTGGTAAGGGTGTTGATGTTTGAGGAATCAGGTGGAGTGTGGTGGTAGTGGTGTGATAGGGTGGGGGCGTTGATGTTGGGTTAAGGGAGATTAGGTTATAAGGAATAATAATTTAGAAATTAAAAAAAAAATTTAAA
>NC_029786.2:95420137-95422385 GCF_000816755.2 Arachis ipaensis | reverse complement strand
TTCAGTCCTAAAATTTTTAAACAGGTTCAATATTATCTTATTTTTAAATTTAACAATAGCAATTAGTATATTGAAGAGTCAATAATATTTAATTTTATTATATAAATAAAATCAACTTACTAATAATCACCAATATAAATTTTTTTTATTCCAGAGTATTGATTATTAATTGCTAAGATTTAAAATTATTAAAAAATTACCTTAATAATAGGTAATTTACATATTTATTTTTGTTTTACTAAAGTCTATATATAGTGTTTTCCTGTGATACATGAATCTAAATTTGAGAACATATATTTTATTAGTGGCAAGTTGTTAACCCATTTATATTGATAATAATAATAACTTTATTAGAATAAATATCAAATTTTATTCCTAATATAAAAATATAAAATTTAATTCCTTCCATCTTCATTTTACCACTATAAAAGACCATGTATACTAGAAGAAAATATCATTTATTTACCAATAAATCTTTCATTTGATAGCTTTTACAACAATTTTTTTTCTTCCTATGAGGCGTCGTTGCAAGAAGGCAACTATCGTGGACACAAACTACCACATTCTCCAACTTTCGTGCTCATCATTCGGAGTTATATAAGATACAAGTTTAATCACCCGTGCCATGCACGTGATAAGATTAAAATTATAATTTTAAGTTGTTATGTTAAATTTTATTTTAATTATAATAATTTAATTAATAAAAGAATAACTTGTATGCGTTATTTTTCTTTTCTTAATATAGTGTTAATTGTATTAACTATAAAATAGTTATTTAATCTATTTTTTTTCAATAAATCAGGTATATATACTCAATATGACCATAAATAATCTAGTAATACTTAAATCTACCAACAAAGTTTTATATGTTAGTTTACTGTGAAGTAAGAAAATATCAAAATCAGCTCAAAATAACTCATACTTTTGATCAAAGTATTTGGATAATTTTTATATTTATTAATATTAATTATTGATTATTTTTTCATAAATAAATTATATTATAATTTTATGTTAAAGTCATTCTTCTATTTGCTTTTACTAATTTATTATCTAACTATTATATAAAATTAAAACCGTATTAATGAATTTAATATTAAAATTAATTTGGCTTTTTGTTATTTAGAGTGTTTTTCAATCAATAATTTTATACTCTTTATTTTTTTTTCAGTTTCATTTTGAATTTTAATTTAGTACACAAAGGTAGTGAAATTTCATTGATACTGAAATAAAGTTTCAAAAGGGTCCATAGGGTAGAATAAGTAAAATAATGTGATACCCACATTGCAACATCTAAATAAAACAATTTAGAATCTAAAATGTTTATCTTTCTCTTTCTCGCCGTCTATTATATTATCTATTCTATCTATTCTATTATATAAAAATCAAATTTTTACCTTTAATGATAGAATCAACATAGCATGCTTCTACTTTATTTTGTTTAACTCATTAAAGACAATTCATTATGATGAATTAATTATATCAACTAATTGATTTGAATAGATATTTAAGTATCACACAATTTAAAATTAGGTATATTAATTATTTGATTTAATTTTTATGATATATAAATTTAAGAAATAAATTAAAATAAGATAATTTATTACTTATTTAAATTGAATACAACAAATATAAATTAATTTAGTTAAAAATTTACTATTTTCTAATCTTCTATACATAAAAATGACAAAACAAAATTATAAAAATAATATTTTTATCACTTTTGCTATTTTAATTTTATTTTTTTGCTTTTTTTATGTATAATTTTATTTTATATTAACTTTGTTTATTTAATAATAAAATATACTCATATTAATTCTATCATATAATAATATATTTTTCTCCTATATTAATCGAAGAATTTTAATAGTTATCAACTACATCTAATAGAATAACTAAGAAGTGAGAACTACGAGAAGTTAAACCCATGTTCAAAATGCTGAAACAAAGAAAAGAAAACAGTGGATATATGATTAGAGAAAAATGTATAATAATGACAAAATATACTAAAATTGGATTTTTTTTCCAACTAATAAAAGTGAGGTGTTAATTTCTCATGAATTCATTTTTTCTCTAAAATAAAATCATTATTTTTTTTTCTAAATTTATTTTAGAAAAATATATTTATTATAATTATATTACAATTAACATTTAACGAATAATGCATGATTATACTAATTTAGAGAAATATTTTTATTATAATTATATAAAATCAATATTTAATACATTATCAACTAATAAAAGTGAGGTA
>NC_029786.2:95411422-95418184 GCF_000816755.2 Arachis ipaensis | reverse complement strand
AGTAAAACAACATATAAAAATTTGTTGGTGGGTCTAAGTATTATTAAGTTATTTATGGTCACATTGAGTATATATGTTTGATTTATTGATGAAAGTAGATTACTAAAACCAATTAATAACTATTTTAGGATTAATATATTTAACACTAGATTAATAAAAAACAAATAAATCATAACATTATATTTTTATTAATCAAATTATTATAATTTAAATTAATCTTAAATTTAAAATTTAAAATTATAATTTTAATCTTATCACGTGCATGGCACGGGTTAATACAAGTTTAAATAACAACTTTAATCTTATCACGTGCATGGCATAGTACGGTTAATTGTTCTTCATTTTGAGCTGATTTTGATATTTTCTTACTTCACAGTAAACCAACATATAAAACTTTGTTGGTAGATTTAAGTATTACTAGATTATTTATGGTCATATTGAGTATATATGCCTGATTTATTGAAAAAAGTAGATTAAATAACTATTTTATAGTTAATACAATTAACACTATATTAAGAAAAGAAAAACAACCCATACAAGTTATTCTTTTATTAATTAAATTATTATAATTAAAATAAAATTTAACATAACAACTTAAAATTATAATTTCAATCTTATCACGTGCATGGCACGGGTGATTAAACTTGTTAATTTCTATTCTTAGGTTTGCTTTTTTAAGTGGTGGGGTCTTGTGTTTATGAACCACCACCTTTGTTTTGTCCTTTTATCTGTTTCTATTTTATTCAGTTAAACTGTATCTTTGGTTGGTATAATAATTTTGTAGTGACATCTCCGGTGCATGCATACTTCCAATAATATCAGATCTGATGTATGCATCTCTTTATTTGAAATGCTAAGATCAAAGAAATATGAGAAAAGCAAATGTAGGAAACAGATGTTCAATTATGGAATAGTTGATTTAAAATAATAAAAGTAAAATCTAAAATTAGTCCCAAAAACTTGATTCTTTAAATTTTATTATTTTAGAAATGTCTAAAATTTATTTTTGTAATACAAATTGTATCTTTAATTGGGTTGATTAGTCAATCATACATGTGTCATATCTCATATGAAGTTGCTAATGTAAACGTTAAATGTCCACAAGTAAAGAAGGAAATTTTGGTCCTCGCACGATTGACGAAGACTTTGAACATGTTTCTCATGTAATATTTATATGAGAAAATTTCACTCCTTTCCTCTACAAAATGTTAAAATGACACTCTCCTCTCTTCTATTTTATAAATGTACATTTTTTTCTTTTTAACTTTTAAAAAATCTCCTCTTTAATCCATTTTAAATTTTTTGTGTTAACTAATGTTAACTTTATCTATTTTTTAAGAAAAATAAATTATTTTTTAAAAAAATATCCATTAGTAAAATTTCTATTTTTTATCATTAATAATTTATTTTTTTTAAAATAGATAAAGTTAATATTAGTTAACACAAAAAATTTAAAATGAATTAAAGATGAAATTTTTTAAAAATTAGAAGGGAGGAGAATGTACATTTATAAAATAAAAGGGAGGGGAGTGTCATTTTAACATTTTGTAGAGGAAGGAAGTAGAATTTTCTCATATAAATATTACATGAGAAACATGTTCAAAGTCTTTATCAATCCTGCGAGGACCAAAATTTTCTTCTTTACTTGTGGGCATTTAACGTTTACACTAGCAACTTCATATGAGATATGACACATGTATGATTCACTAATCAATCCAATTAAAGATACAATTCGTATTACAAAAATAAATTTTAGACATTTCTAAAGTAATAAAATTTAAAGAATCAAGTTTCTGGGACTAATTTTAAATTTCACTTTTACTATTTTAAATCAACCATTCCATAATTGAGCATCCGTTCCCTACATTTACTTTTCTCGGATTCCTTTGATCTTAGCATTTCAAATAAAGAGATGCATGCATCAGATCTGATATTATTAGAAGTATGCATACACCGGAGATGTCACTACAAAATTATTATACCAACCAAAGATACAGTTTAACTAAACAAAACAGAAACAGATAAAAGGACAAAACAAAGATGGTGGTTCATAAACACAAGACCCCACCACTTGAAAAAGCAAACGTAAGAATAGAAATTAATTGTCTTGATGCATTTGAGGATCATTTGGAATGGATGATGGAAGATACATTACCATTTTAAACTCCTGAAGAAATTGATGCTTTATGGAATTATCTTGCAAATATGTCTTTTCAATCAGCTTTAGAGGATTTGGGTATGTTTTTGTTAGAGATGATTTTGTAATGCTTTAACCAAATGTTTTGCCTTATTATTGATTATGATTTGTGAAACATTATTGAAATGTTAGATCAATTGAATCCGGAAGATGATCGAGATGATGCTGAAGCTAATAATAATTCTACGAAAAATGCAAATCAAAATGAAATAAATCAGGATGTAGCTCCAGATTTGTCAGACGAAGAAAGATATCCAGACTTTGAAATTACTCTTTGGATATAATCAATGAATTGTTATTTTTCTTGTGTTAAATTGAGATACTAATGTAATAGTACTAATAAATTTTATGTTTATTTTTGTATTATTTATTTTTTAGGGTTTGAGACTTAATATTTATTAAAATATTATTGGAGATATGTTTTTTAAATTTTAATTTTTAAATTTTTTACTATTTTATATGTTTTACTTATGTGACACTGGATTAACTGATTGAACCAGTGATTTACCGGTTGAATTAATAATATAGTGATTCAATAGTCTGATTGATTTGATCACTGATTCAATTCTGACAACTATGGATGTGAGGGTGTCATTATTAGTTGACGAGTGAAAGAGGGGGTAGTAAGCACTTTTTTTCTTTAATTTCCAAAATGGACTTGTTGAAGGATAAAAGGGAACAATTTCTAGAATGTGTAGAAACCGACAGGAAGATGCTTCTCTGATGCTGAATTGTTATATGATGGAAATTGGCAAAGCGTCCCTACCTCTTCCTAATAAGTCTTTTATATATTAAAGAAAGGTGCCATCTACTGTAAAGATGCATTTTTACAGATTTTTGTCTTTTGTGGCAGAAAAAGCGTGTCACTAAAAAGTGTTGCTTAAAGAGAAAGTGTTACCCTTAATCGTTAACTTGGCTCTGATACCAATTTTTACCATTTCTACTATATGATACCAAATTTTACCATTTCTCAATGTATATTGTGATTTCATTTTTATAGTTTTCAATCTTGTTTTAGTTTATAGTATTCTTTTTTGCATAGATTATTGTATATAAAATCTTTTATCTGTTTGTCTTTTTCTTTAATATAATTTCTCAAATCCTCAAAAACTTCTTTTATTTCTACACTTTCTGTTGTTTCTAAATACCTTCTTAATTTTTCGACTTCATTCTCCATTTTTTCTTTCAACAGTTTTAATTCTTTTAAGTCATAATATGGTTTTCCAGGCATTTATGAATTTTTTAAATTTAATTCCAACTTGTTTATATTTATTCTTATTTCTATCCTTTTTATTATAAGGTCATCAATTTCGATCTGAAGGTTATTTAATTCCCTTTTATACTCTTTTATTTTACTTTTTAATTTTTCCGCCCTTTTTCTTTCTGGTTTTTCAATCTTTTTATGCTTCATTATTTATTTTAAAATTTCTGCAAATTCTATCATCGATTCATCACTATTTTCTAGAGATTCTATTAATTTTTCTAGCTCTTCAACTTCTCTTTTTAACTTGTCATAGATTATTTTTAGAGCTTCAAATGCTCTTTGATTTATTTCAGAAAACTGTAAATAATTCAAACGATTTTCTCTTTCAAAGAGCTCTTGTTTCTTGTCTTGATAAGTTACATATATTTCTTCTTTATTTATTGTCATAATTTAGTATTTAGGGTTTCATTTAATTTTTCGACCTTTTTTGTTAATTCTTTTATTTCAGAATTTTCTTCTTTAATCTTTAACTTAGATAAACTTAAAAGGCTATTAATTTTAGATTCTCTTATTTGAAAATTCGATGAAAATAATTTTCCTGATGGTTCTTTTAATAATAGAACTGGGTTTTCAATAGCTTTATATTTTGGTATTTCTGTTTTTACAATTTTCTGAAATAATTCATAGACATAAATTCTTTCTCTGTTTTTAAATATTATACTGTGATGGCTATTTGTTAAAGCATAATTTATTGCATATGTAATTGAAAATGGTTCATCATCTTGTTCCATTAGATTCTTTCTGTGAAATTTATAAGCCAAACTTATAGATCTTCCAAGATTTTCAGTTGATAAAGGTATAGCATATCCAAGATGGGCATTGAATTTAACATTTACGTTTGCCAAGTTTCCATGAACAATTCCAATTATTTGATCTATTGGGTCATCAGTAATTCTTTTGTCACAGATTGCTAAGCTTATTGGTGAATTAATTCCTTTCATATATGTAGATTTGATTAAGACTTGTATAATACTAATATGAATCCATCCAATTTTAGATCTTTTTTATTGATCCTTAATTTTTTCAATCTGTTTACTTAATTCTTCATCATTTATCAAAGCTATTTCAAGTTCTCTATTGGCGGATTTTATCTTTATAGGGGCTTCAAGTTGAATTTTTCCATAGTATATTATATTTTTTCTATTAAAAACTTCTTTTAAAAGGTTCTGTTTATTAAAATTTTCATTTGATTTGAGATTTAATTCTGTTTTTAGAACAGCCTGTTTTTCATTATCTAATAAAGCAGTTAATCTATAATAATCAGATTCTTCTGTTAATTCTAAACTTTCTAAATAATTCATAATTGAAAGACTAGGATGAAGATGTACCTTTCTGGAGAAAAACTTCCTTTATTTAGTATATTTTACATAAGGTGTTTTTATCTCCAGAGGGGAGATTGTAAATACTAACTCCAGAGGGGAGTTTAGAACTATTTTTCCTAAAGGAATTCTTCCTCAGACCATAGAATCGCCTCGGCAGCTTCCTCCTTACTCTCCTAGCATGTGAGTACTCTTTGCCTCCTGCTTTCTATTTTCTGATGCTTCTATAATTACCTAAGCAACCTATTTATAATAGTTGGGTTTGATGGACAATTCCCATCCTTACCCTTCTTATGACGTCATTGCTTACGTCATTGTTTGCCATCTTGCACCAGCTACATCGTTGGTGCTTTATGACCTAAGTGCTTACGTCACTATGCAATAATATTGAGAGATGCTTCAGATGTGTTGTCCTCCTCTTTTATCATGTGACCCTCAGATGCATTGTCCCCTTCTTTCATCATGTGAGTTGATTCCGTTTCATTATTGCTTTCCTCAGATAACTCTGAGGCACATAGCTGGCACTTGTGGTCTTCTCTGTCTTTTATCAAATAGCAGAGATTCCTCTTTATCCCTTCAGGGAGCTTTTCTAAAAGTCCGGATAAGTTGTAGAATGCTGATTCAAATTCCACCAAGAGTCTCATCTCTCTTTCTTCAATTTCATTTCTTTTGCTGGACACAAGCAAAGTATTTCTACTTTTATAATTAATCCTTGTGTGAGATTCCTTCGTTATTTTTTGAGTTCTTTCAAAGACCCTTGCTAATGTGCTGGCTAGCCTTCCTTCATGACTGTAAATTGTTAAGTCTTGAATCTAATCAATTGGTTGAAAATTTCCTGGGAAGACGGACATGAATATTACTTGGTGTGCTGGAACCAAGCATTCTTCTTCTTCATTAAAAATAGGTTGACTGTTTGTAAATTTTAGAGATATATCCCTTGAATTTACATTGTCAATCATATTTTTAAATCTCTTTACTGCATCAATGAATCCTGCAGGAAATTCACTAATAATTTTTAGATCATTAAAAATTAAAATTGTATCAATTAATCCATATTGAAAAAACTGATAGGTGTCAGATGGGGAAGCATCTGGAAATATAACCAGCTTTGTTAGCTGTTCTTTGGCAATAAGATAATATCCCAAAATTGCCCTTTTTTCTTCAGTCCAACTCAGGACTATGTTAAGGGTTTCTCTGAGATTTGATCTGCAGACCCTTTTCTTTTCCTTTATTTCAGCCCTTGTAGGGATGTTTCTTATTATCCCTGTTCTCTGGGTTTGAATTGGAGCTTTATCTGCTCTTTTTAGGGTTTGTTCTGGATGAAGAGCTTCATATTCCCTGAATGATTCCTTTGCTTCTTCCAGTGTTAGAAACCCTCCTTTATGAATTATCCTTGATTGATGTGTGAATGGTGCTGCTTTTTCCCAGGCATCATATACTCCTTTCATGGGGCCATTATAAATTACATAATATTTTTTATCTTGGTTGGATTTTTTAATAATTTCAGCAATTGTTTTATTTTCCGAAATTTTTTCTTCACCTGATTTATCCACCACGCTTAGCTGGCTGAACTCTGATGGTGTTGCTTGTTGTGTTGATTTCATTGCTTCAATGGCCTTCTTGAGGGTTTGGATCTGTGTCCTTATTTGCTGACAATGCTTGCATTTTTCGAGCTCTTGCTCATATTTTTGAATTTCTTGATCTAATGCGTTGTAGACGAACTCCATTCTCTTGTTAAAGTATCTGCAATAACATTTTTGTCACCCTTAATATATTCAATTTTTTATTGGATATTGTAACAAAAATAATTGCCATCTTACCAATCGTCCATGATTATAATCAACTTTTAAATTATATCGTATGAAACCTGTTAGGTAACTTGAATCTGTCCTTAAAGTAAATTCTCTGGGTAGTAAATCAATTTTTCATTTCTTAAGAGATTTAATTACTGCTAGAGTTTCCTTTTCATGAGTGGTATATCT
>NC_029786.2:95408196-95410982 GCF_000816755.2 Arachis ipaensis | reverse complement strand
GTTTGCTCTGGATGGAGAGCTTCATATTCCCTGAAGGATTCCTTTGCCTCTTCCAGTGTTAAAAATCCTCCTTTATGAATTATCCTTGATTGATGTGTGAATGGTGCTTCTTTTTTCCAGGCATCATATACTCCTTTCATGGGGCCATTATAAATTACATAATATTTTTTATCTTGGGTGGATTTTTTAATGATTTCAGCAATTGTTTTATTTTCTGAAATTTTTTCTTCACCTGATTTGTCCACCACGCTTAGCTGGCTGAGCTCTGATGGTTTTGGTTGTTGTGTTGATTTCATTGCTTCGATGGCCTTCTTGAGGGATTGGATCTGTGTCTTTATTTGCTGACAATGCTTGCATTTTTCGAGTTCTTGCTCATATTTTTTAATTTCTTGATCTAATGCGTTGTAGACGAACTCCATTCTCTTGTTAATGTATCTGCAATAACATTTTTGTCACCCTTAATATATTCAATTTTTATTGGATATTGTAACAAAAATAATTGCCATCTTACCAATCGTCCATGGTTATAATCAACTTTTAAATTATATCGTATGAAACCTGTTAGGTAGCTTGAATCTGTCCTTAATGTAAATTCTCTGTTCTGTTGGAGTAAAAGTCTCTGAAATATACCTGCAAAGTAATTCCTTTGGGGAATTTTTAGAATCTAGTGATTCTTTTCCTTGCTTCAAACTTTTTATAGCTTTCTTAGCTTTTAGACATCCTGACCAGGTTATGTCTGAAGCATCTGTTTTTACTATTAAGTAGTCATTTTCTTCTGGAATATAAAGTTCTGGAAGTTTTTCACATAATTCTTTAATCTTTTGAATTTGCATACTATCTTTTTCATCCCATTTCCATTCTTTTTTAGTACTTATTTTTGGAAATAAGCTTTTAGTGTATTCTGTTATATTCTTTAAAAATCCTTGATCAGAAATATAATTTATACACCCTAAAAATCTTTGTAATTGTTTTCTATCTTCTATTTTATTAGGAAATAAATTTACCTTTTCTAGGACGTTTGGCTGAAGTTTTAGCTTCCCTTGAGTGGATAGAATTAATCCAAGAAACTCTATTTCTTGTTTTGCTATTCTTGCTTTCTTTTTGCTAAGAACTAAACCTTTTTCTTTACATCTTTCTAAAACTATTAATAGTTTTTGAAGATGATCTTCTCTATCCTGTTTTGTAAAAATTAGTATATCATCAATGTACACTAAAACAAATTCATTTAAATCTTTTAGATTTTCTTTCATAAAATCTTTGATAAATACCTGGGGCTTGTTTTAATCCGAATGGTAATACATTCCATTCATAGAGCAACACACTTGTTGATTCTTTTGTTGGGCAAGTAAAAGCAGTTAATTTCTTTGTTTCTTCGTCTAAACGAAGTTGCCAATATCCTGATTTTGCATCAAGAGATGAAAACCAAGTTGCTCCTTTGATTTTTTCTAAAATAGAATCTTTTCTTGGAAGTTTATGAGCATCACCAATAGTTACTTCATTCATCTTCTTATAGTTAATAACCATTCTTCGTTTTCCCCTTTTAATTTCATTATTGTTTTCAACATAAAAAGCTGGAGCCGCATGAGGACTTTTACTTAATCTTATAATTCCTTTTTCCAAAAGATCTCTACATTCTAGTGAAAACTCTTCTCTATCTCTTGCGGAATAAGGAATTTTATTTGGAACATTTATCTCTTTTATAGAATCTTTTAATTTAATACTTACTAATTCGTTATTTGTATTTTTAATATCTAAAGGATTTTCAGCACAAATTTCATCCAAAAGTTGTTCTATCTTTATTTCAAGATTATTTTTTGGGATATTTATCTGAAAGTATAAATTTAAATAACATGTCTCTAATATAGAAAATATTTTGAATTTTAAGATCTTATCTATAGTAGTAGTTGGTATTTTTATACGTTTTGATTTTTGATTTATTGAAAAATCGTGTGGAGCCTTTAAAACTATATATGTTAATTCTTGAATGAATGGATGATATAGCTTTAAAAAATTATTTCCTATGATAAAATCCATTCCAGAGTCTAGCATATATATAGATGGAACAATGAACCTATAATTTTGAATAAAAATTTCAACCATCTCTGCTTTTTGGTAAATTTTATGTATTGATTTGTCAGCTATTCTAACTCTTAATGGTTTCTTTAATTTTTTCCAATCAAGTTTTATATTTGAACTAGCAAAGCATTGTGTTGCTCCAGAATCTATGAAAGCATTTATAAACTTTTCTGTTATTTTTATAGTAATAAATGTAGCATTATTACTCAGTCTCTGAGTCTGTTTCTGAGACATATTCAAAAATATAGTCTAAGTTATCATCAGATTCTTCTAAAGGTTCCATGAAACAAGACTTAGCAATTTCTATTTGTTTAGTAAGATCCTTTTTTTCCTTCTTTTTCGGACATTCATTTGCATAGTGTCCTTTTTCTTGGCAATACCAACATTTACAATTTTCTTTTTTATTCGGGCAATAGTTATTTCTTTGTCTTTTGTTTTTATTATTATTTTCTAAAATATCTCTTTTTTCTCCAGTTTGGATAGTATTTTCTTTTTCTAAAATGATATTTTTTTTTCTTTGAAAATTTTTATTAAGACCATATTTTTGAGGTATCTCTTCATTGTCTTGACAGTAAATTCTAATTATATTTACAAATCTTTTTTGAGTTGCTTCTTGCATACAACGTTCTTTTATTTCCTCTCTTATTGCAGAGGTTGCTCCACCAAAATTATTTTCAATTGTCACTCTGTTTATTTCTCTTATAAATCTT
>NC_029786.2:95402297-95404519 GCF_000816755.2 Arachis ipaensis | reverse complement strand
AGTTTTGTTATATACATATTAAGATAATGATTTTTATCTTCTTCTTTTAATTTGTAATAATGTATTCTATATTCACATATATAAGATTCCACATTACATAGATCATATATCTGAATATTAGCTAAATGGTTTTTTGCTTCTTGATATTCTTTATTATAGACTTCTTGTCTATGATCTATAATATTTTTCCCAAAAAATTCTTTATATAGAATCATCATTATATATAATATCTTATCATAAGCTGTTGTTTTTGTTGCTAAATCTTCTATTATTTGGTTTTCTATTGATGTCATATAATCTCTTATAGTTCCTTTAGTATGAAACCCTATGTAATTCCAAATATCTCTTCCAGACAATTCACTAAGCTTTGGATTAGTAAAAGCTTCTAATAAAAAGGAATTCAACCAATTTTCGAAAATTTCTTTTTCATTCTTTTTACAGTCTAAATCGAACATTCTATCTCCTTTCATTTCCTGGATTTTAGGAACGTATTTTGATGGTATTTTTGTATATTTTGATTCTTTATTTATAAACCCTTTTTTAAAAGCATAATTATCAAAACCTGTTTCCCATTTAAATTGAGATTGATTATCCTTAGATGTTCCAGCTTCATTTTTTACTTGTATTGGAATTGCTGGTTCTTCGTTACTTGAATAATCTAGGATGTGTTCTTCATTTTCTATATTTTCAGGGTTTACTAATTCTTCTTCTATTTGAAATCCTTGTTCCATAATATTATTTTCTTGAGCCATCTTTAATTGTTTAAAAAGCATTGTAACTTCTTCTAATTTTTCTTCAATATTCATAATTTTAGTGGTGGTTTTACTTTTAAATCTGTTATGTTGATTATATTGTGAAATTTTTCTTCTTTGGGGTTCTCTTTTTCCTTATTTCTTTGAAATTTTATAGATACTAATATTTCTTCAAGCATGTCTACTATAGAATTTAATTGTGGGTTAAAGGTATGATGAAGATGTGGTGAATCATTTCCATGGTAACATTTTTTAGAAATTCCATGTGAAAAATAAGTTTTTTTTCAGGTTTTTGAAGTCCTTCAATAAAACTTATAGTAAAATAAAGATTTTGAGAAAAATCATTTTGTATTGATTTTAAGAATTCAGTGTCATTACAGTTAACATTAGTTAAAATCATTAATTTTTGATCTATTAATTTTGATAACTTAATTATTTCTTCTCTTAAATCTTCTAATTTACTTTTTTCCATTAGGTGACGCTTTTGTGAAGAGTTACGATTTTAAGTGAAAAGTGTGGTTTTAGAATGTGTGGTTTGAATTTTGCCACCTAAGCACATCTTTAAATTTTGCTCTTTACCTTATATTTCCCCTTAAAGAAAAAGGCAGTTATGTGTTTATATATAAAAGAGAAATTAACAAGTGATACAGGAAAAGAAAAAGGTAAAACAATAAAGACTAAAAAAAAAAAAATCAAAATTCGTTAAAATGAGAAAGTTGATAAAGTGGTAAAGTGAAGAATTAATTATTTTTAAATTAAGATAGTGAAATACATATTTAATAGAAATTACAAAATTAATAATAATAATTAACCTTTTATTTTATCACATTACTAACATTTTTATTTTAGAAGATCCAAATTAAAAAAAAGGGTAAAGTATTAAATTGATCCCCTATGTTTGGGCGTATTTCTGTTTTGGTCCTTAAAGTTTAAAGTGTTCTATTTGAATCCAAAAAAGTTTCATTTAGCATCAATTTAGTCCCACAGTGAGATCAAAATTAAATAATTAATGAAATGTCCTACATAACAATAGTATAAGAACAAAATCGATAATCTGGAGAACAAGTACAAGCTCTAGAAGTGCAAAATCAACCGTTGATACATCAATACATTTATTTATTATTTTCTTTAGTTCTATAGAAAATATTTTATTTATATTATAAAAAAATAATAAATAAATGTATTAATACATCCACGGTTGATTTTGTGCCTCTAGAACTTGTACTTGTTCTTTAGATTATCGATTTTGTTCTTGTGCTGTTGTTATGTAGAACATTCCGTTAATTATTTAACTTTGACCTCATTGGGGACTAAATTGATACTAAATGAAACTTTTTTGGATTCAAATAAAACACTTTAAACCTTAAAGACCAAAACAGAAATACGCCCAAACATAGAAGACTAATTTAGTATTTTACCCTTAAAAAAAATATGTGCTATTTTCAAGCACATGCCGTGGTTTGTGTGCAC
>NC_029786.2:95382333-95402215 GCF_000816755.2 Arachis ipaensis | reverse complement strand
AGGTTTTTTTATATAAATAAAAAAATATATTTACTAATTTATTTATTTTTTAATTTTTTTTTATCGTTTTAAGTATTATCTCAAAATTTCACAAGCAGTGCCTATTTTGCAGCCGAGGTCTGCGCAATAGTAAAAGAACACAATTGTGCAATCCTTGCCAACGCAATAGAGGAAGAGAATTTCTTCGACTATTGTGCATTTGCTACCTAAAAAATAAGAGGGACCACCATATGACAATGCAGACAGTGTGCCTATGCTTTCACTTCCAACCATTTGCTAAGTTTTAACTAAACTTGAATTCAGAGAGAGAGAATGTCTCAATGATTCGCAATAACGACATCAATTGTTTCAATGAAGGCAAACATATCACGGGCTACATTGATGATCAGGTTAGAACTTAATTTTTTTGTTTATTATATTATATCTTAATATGTGTATAGTAACTACATTAAATTTTTTAGCTGGTTAATTAATTGTTAACAGTTTATGATAATTTGAATATATCAGGGTATGAATTGTTATAAATATATAAATTAAAGAGATATATTTGTACTTTTCGTTGCCGAAATTTGATTTTATTTTCAAATTAAACTACATATAATGTAGAAATCTTTGGATTTAGGCTAATTGTTATAGTTTATTATGAATGAGATAAATGGTGATTTATAGTTGATAGATTTTTAAGGTTGCTTTACATAATAGGCCTTATTGTTAGCGATGGTTTAAATTGTATTTGATGTTGAAAATATATAGAGTCGATGGATTCTATTTTCGAGAAGGAATAAGGACTCAGGAGTGGATAGACCGCCTGAACTGCTACCTTATTTAGAGGAATTTGGTTTCGCCCATGTGGCACGAGTTAGAGATTTTCACTTCGACAATTCGCTCCTTTCGACCTTTGTAAATGAGATTATGTCCAGAGATCCATTTGTTCCACATGCTGTGGGTTGAGTGTACCATCACCCTTCACAATGTTGCTTATCACCTTGCCTTGCAGACGCATTGGGAGCCAATTGGTAGTTGCAGCCATGATCTTCAGTCTTACTATAAGGTCCCACATCGGTTGGGGAGGAGAACGAAGCACGCCTTATAAGGGTGTGGATACCTCTCCCTAGCATGACGCATTTTGACGAGTGAGTGTGGGAGGGCTTCGACAAGCATCCCTATCGTCAAAGGCAAAACCGTGAGGCCTTGTGTGCCAAAGCGGACAATATCGTGCTAGCAGGTGATCTGGGCTGTTACAGATGGTATCAGAGCCGAAACCCGGATGGATCTGCCAGCGAGGGCACTGGACTCCCTTAGGGGGTGGATTGTAAGGTCCCACATCGGTTAGGGAGGGGAACGAAGCATGCCTTATAAGGGCGTGGATACCTCTCCCTAGCATGACGCGTTTTGACGAGTGAGTGTGGGGGGCTTCGACTAGCATCCCTATCGTCAAAGGCAAAACCGTGAGGCCTTGTGTGCCAAAGCGGACAATATCGTGCTAGCGGGTGGTTTGGGATGTTACACTTACTACGGTCGCGACACATGGGAAATGGTTCTTGAGGCACTTGGAGCGTTGCCTCTGCGTTGGGAGCTGTAGGAGGGTGTGCGCCAGGCCGAGTTTTTCACCATTAAAAAGACATGGTTTAAGACTCGTCTAAGACAGATGTCTGCTGACGCTGCACTAGATCTACACTAGCAATATGCGCATTGTTACATACTCAGATTGATCGGCAGGTTACTAATGACAGATAAATCTAGCACGATCGTACATGTTATATGGGTCCCATTGATTGCTGAATTCCAGAGTTATAAGGACTACTCGTAGGGTCTTGTTATGCTCGCTTGGACCTACCATTCATTGTGCATGGTTATCAATTTAGAGGTGGGTGACTTGGCCAAATGCATCCCATTAATGCTTTCTTGGATTTAACACAGATTCCTGGGTGACTTGGCCACAGCAGCATAAAGATGATATATGTCAGAGGCTATAGAAAGAATATTTGAGTTGCCATATTGTGCAATAGTCATTAGCAAAACCCCTCTGCATCACCCATAAAAATGTGTGCCATCAATAGATATCGAAGGTTTCAGTGCAGGGAGGAAATGTCTAAAATGCCTTATCAAACTACATATAACCAAAAGTCTTGAAGAATGCCTTCATAACGTGGCATAAGCTTGATATCAAGAACCGTACCAGGAAAATATTTCTCAATCGTATTTAACAACCTTGGAAGCTGGTTGTACGACTCTTCCCAATTTTCATAAATTTGAGCAATTGATTTTTTCGTTGCCATCCAAATTTTTCTGTACGATGACTTAAACTTGTAGCTCTGCTCTACCACACCTTGTAGGATACTAATTGGAATGGAAGGATTACTTAAATTGACTAATATATCACCATTTTTAGAAATTTTACTACAATAAAATGATAAATATGTAACCATTTTTCCAAAAACAAATGCAAAATTTTAAACAATTACCTTCTATCAAGGAAAAGATAACTCTGTAGATCAGGTTGCTATCAAGATTTAAATGATCTTGAGAGATTGTTGGTGCTAAACACATTTGCATAGCCTCATATTTACAAACCAACAATAACCAAGATTTTGTCGATATGCAACCCGAATGCTCTAGCGACAACCTACAGCATAATATCTTTACCGATAATGATACTTCAGATGATCATATTCGACCACCCGATACTCTACACTCCGACAAATGCTATAGTTCTTGATGGCAAGGTGAAGAGACTCTCTATTGTAGAATCTATTGCCAACCTTTAGCTCCAAGCTCCCATCTGTCTCATAATCGTCACTGCCCACCAGACCGAAAGACATCAGCTCCACTTGCATAACATCTATGTCTAATGTCGAATAATAGCTTGGAACTTGGGTTTGGCTAGGAATTGGTAATGGTGGTGGCAAGATATACTAGGAGGTAGTAAATGACGGTAGTTGGGTTTCTGGAACAAACTCCGTATCGTCATCGTTCACTACAACAAAACAACATTTTTGCGACAGCTTTTTTTAATGGTTGTCATTATTTACACAAAACATTAATATCTTTTATAAGCATATCCTCATTTTCATTATAGTTTTCATTGATGATAGAATTTAGAAGATGCATCTACAACCATCTTCGCCAATTTTATATTTGTATTTTCATCTGAAAAAAGAGACTTTAAGTCTTGTGGTGGATAATTATCATTGAAAAAGTGATTTTTGGGCAAAATAAGTTGAAACAGAAGTTCAATAGTTGAAAGTAGTAGGTGTTACCAAAGCAGGAAGGCATTCTGTGGCATGTTTCCTATAACACTCCATACAGAGTCTTATACTTAAGTCAAAGGTGGTAAGGTATTACGACCTCTAAAAGTAAAATGATATATATATAATATAGGTGAGAAATTCTTTTATCTAGGAGCCTTTGAAGAAAAGTTAAAGCAAAGCGTTAAATAGAAAAGCGCATCACTCACATAAGCGATAAACGTAAACCGGATAGGATAAGAGTAAAGCGACATAAAATATACATACATAATAGAAGACTTCCAAGGGTACAGATAACAAAGCTCCTGACTCGGCTCGCGAAGTTAAAACCGGCCGGAGCATATATAAATATATACAAAATAAACCCAAAATGCCTAACATACAGCTTATAGAACCTGTTTCTCCAAATCGACCTCTAAGAGGGATAAAACATAATATACATATACAGTGGAGATATAAGAGTATCTATATATACATCATAAACCAAAATAGAGTCCCAAAACACAAAAGTCCTTCACTTTCAGAAGCTCTCAATATGCCTCAGCGAGGTGTCTCACGTCCTGCATCTGAAAACCACAAAATATGTATGGGGTGAGAACCAGAGGTTCTCATCATGGTAACAGTGCCCACATAACTAACATATAAGGTCCCGAGAAAGCCAAAGGCGATCCTAGAACTCGCGGCAACAACTTCAAACTTAAAACTAAAATTTAAAACCATAAATAAGGTGAGGTATCTAAGGATTCTTGATTTTATCCCAATTCTAACTTAATCTCTAAACTCATCGCCTTTCCTCCAACCCTCCGAAACATTAGTGGAACTGCCCTCGTCACTCCTCCTCCAGACAAGGGGCATCTCAGTTGCACAGACAAACAATGAGTACAAGGAAAACACAAGTAGTTTACAGATACAGCAAAAAGAACATATAGTAGTTAAACATGAATATCAAATAGGCAATCCCAAGAATGCAAACTAAAGCAAACAAACAAATGCATATGATGTATGTCTTTCCTACTGGCCGTGAGCTCACATGTCGGTTAAATCGCCAGAACCTGACACATCCGGTAGCTAACCCAGATATGATCTCTAGGTTGTGCATTAATATCATTAGAGGGAATATGTGTCTTGTCACCATTAGAGGGATTATGGGCCCCGTCACTATTAGAGGGAATACATGTCTTGTCACCATTAGAGGGAATACGTGCCCTATCACCATTAGAGGGATTATGTGCCCTGTTACCATTAGAGGGAATCGGTGCCCTGTCACCCTTACAACCAGAGAGAAAACATAGTTATACTCATTATCATTCTCAATTATACTTCATTTATCAATATTCATTCAATTTCAATTAATCATCATCGAGTTCAATTATTCTCTTTCACATTAACTACCATTCATTGATTGTCTCATTCATCATTCAATTTCCTAATTCATTACTTTCATTATCTCATCAAATCGAGTATCCCCTTCTTCAACTCCTCCGATGCCAATTCTACCTTTTTCCACTCGCTAACCCTTACTTCGTGACTCAAAACCTTACTAATAAATTCTAATTAAAGTTCTTAGAGTTTTGGAAAATCAGAGAAATGTTCAATAGTTCAAAAATAGTGAATTTCTATCAAAACAATAGTTTGGAGGTTTACAGACTTGCCGGGAAGGTCAAACGGTGAAAAACGGAGTTTTTGTGCAAAACAGGGTAGTGTGCGTACGCATACATGTGTGCGTGCACACACTCCACTCAATCTTTTAAAAGTGTGCGTAATCACTGTAGTGTGCATGCGCACACCCCTCGTGCGTACACATGAGCCGAAACTCATGCTCTGCTCGGTGCGTGCGCACAGCAGTGTGCGTGCGCATACGCACCAGTATTTTCAAAAATTCTGCAACTTAACTCAATCAGTTTTCTGCACCTGTTTTTCGATGTCCATAACTTTCTCTGCGAAATTATATTTTCCTCAAATTTTATACCGTTTTAAAGCTATTGAAAATATCTTTACTTTGTAATAGATTTCACTCAAATACAAAATTTGAGGCTCAATTTATGGAGTCGAAGTTCGTTAAAATTCTGTTTTGACCAAAACTTAAAACTCAAGTTTTTCCCAACCTTTCCAATTCCAAAACCATTTCAAAACTTACCAAAACTGCATTAAATCCATCCAATCATATCTCAACACTCCTCATTCATCCAATACTACTCTAACTCGTCATTTCATCCATCTTAACACAATAATTCATATTCAAAACAACTATATACATAATTATCAACATATATCATTAATCACTCAAAAATCATTATTTCACTAACACTATCCTCATTCATATCACTAATCTTTATTAACATGCATCACCAATCACCCCAAAACCATTATTTTACCAACAACATCCTCATAAATACCAACAAATATCAATCTCAACAACATCAACATTTCAATCTTATCTTAAGGTTATCTAACCTAAGTTTTCACGACACATTATATTTTAGTTACGAGAAACTGAAATGATACCTTGGCCGATTCTTCCTAATGCCCAGAACACCTCAACTATGTACCGACCACAATCTCAATGCCTCATCGAACCGAATTCCAGCCACCAAGGTCCAACAATCAAGCTCCCAACATCATCAATGTACTCCAATTCAACAATATCCAATCTAATCCCACAACATATCACTATAATCAACATTCAAGCTTACTAATTCACCAATCAACAAAATATTTAAGGTCTTACCTTCACCCACATATCCTTGAACAATACCGACAAGGAATCAAGGCTAGTGAACCCCTAAAACATGAAAATCATTAAGGAATTGAGTTCCTCAAATCCTATACCCAAATTTAACACACTAACAGAAATAGAGCTAGATAAACGCGAGTTACTTACAGTTTTATTTAGATGGAATTGAAGAGCTCGACGAGGAGCCCGACGCGTGGCCACAAACGGCATGCAATTCCAATCACCAGAGCAAAAGTTATCCCATTTTAAAGGTTAGGTTTTCACGAAACTCTCTTCCCCTCTCTCATCCTTGCCCAGCGTGTTTTCCCCCTTTCTTATGGGGAAGAAGAGCTGTGCTCTTTATTTAAGTATTGTTGGGTTGGGCCTTGAGCCCAATAAAAGCCCAGTTTGCTCGGTTCGGCCCGTTCAGCCCAATTTTGGACAAAATCTTTTAAAATTAGTATTAAAATTCATGTTTTAATTATTTCTACCTCATTAAACTATAAAATTTAATTTTTCCAATTTCTTTAAATAATAATTTATTTATTGGCTAGTTATTTATTATTTTCTCGGGTTTTACATCCTACCTCCCTGACAGAAATTTTCACCCTTGAAAATATCGTTTACTACAAGAGTTCGTGAGAGTAGTTTCCTTTCCAACCTAACAGATAGTTTCTTGACCCTTATCTTCGCAACGACTTATCTCCCACGTTTCCTCCATTCTGACCTTAGTTGTCCTTACGTCCTCCCCGTCCTCGAATATAAATTCCTTTTAACTATATTATGTATATATTTTATTTTAGAGGTCGTAATACCTGGCCACCTCTGTTTTATGACTTAAGTATAAGACTCTGTGTGGTAGGGTGTTACATTTCTTGAGAACAGAAAAGCCGCCATGGGTGCTGGTATCTAAAGCAGTTAAGACTTTGGAGAACGAGTGAACTGTTGGCCTTGTTGGTTCAATAGGGGATGGATCGGGGATCGTAGGCTCATCAGTGCTGAAAATTTATTCTATTAGAATCTAAACAAGCACAAAAAGAATCTAAGGTTGACCATGAAAAGTATTGAAATTCCAAAAGTAGTAGCAACATCCTTACATTAGATTCTGGCACCAAAGTAATATGTGCATAAACCTCATCAATTTCTTGTTCAACCTAATGAAAACATGTCAAAATCCAACGTGTTCATTTCCTTTACATTAGATTCAATCTTTCATATATATATATTTCTAAACTTGAATGAAGTCCAACAAATTAAGGAGAAAAAAGTGAGTGTTAGAGACAAAATGACCAGTAAATGAATGTTCACGACACGACAAAGGATCTTGGAGGGAAGTTTGAACAAAGGAATCCTCTAATTCAATTCCTGATTTGTTGATGCCTCTAACTACACCAAGAACAACCGCAATGATTGAACAAAAAAAAAAAAAGAGAAAATAATAATAATTATCAAAGACAAAAGAAAGACTATTTTCCATTTCCAAGTAACAGTGTTCCGTTCATGTCTCCAGCTACACAACCAAAATCCAAGAAACAATTTTTAAAGAAATGACAAAATCAGTGCCTGAATGGTCAAACATTCAAGATATTATGATTTATACAAGCCTTTGTTACACAAGCATGCAATAATGTTTGTACATCCACATGCATATTTTATAATGAGTATGCATTCTTACAAACCAACAACTATGCTAGATTTATTGCACATTGTCTTATTATTTGAGATCCTATTAAAAAATAGACTCAAGTATAAGCAATCACAGGGTTTCACTAATGTCAATAAGATTAATAATGTTTCTTCAGATTGTATCAAACAAAGAAGTAGATTGTCATATCATAAAAGAAAAAGCAATATATTGCTACATTTGTTAACAACGAACTCTGAAACTACCCTTGTTGGTCTGTTCCTTCAATATACAAATCTACAGGAAAGCTAAGGCAGTCTTGTTTCCTGAAGACTAAATCCCAAGATGAACCTGAAGTAAATTTAAGATTATAGTTAAGTAAAAAAAAATCCAAGAGCCAAATTCAAAAGAAAGTAGATACTAACATAAATATGGACAACTAAATGGCAGCATGATTAACTTGGATAGCCACCATGGGCAAAGACTCTATTAGAAACAAAGTTGTATTACCCAATAAACATAGCATTAAGGCCATGGATCTGATTAATATCTTAGTTTTAATAAGGTTTAATTATTCTGTTAGTCTCTATAGTTTTACCAAATTTTCAATTAGGTACCGATATTTTTTTTCTTTTCAATTGAGTCCCTACACTACTTTTAATTTTGTAATTAGGCCCTTTTGATATCAAAAACGTTAAAATTAACAGAATATTTCTCCCAAAATACATACGAACAAAGATCTAGTTAGATTTTTAATTATGAATACCTTCAGTTTGCAAAGAAATATTCAGTTAACTCGAACATTTTTTCCACTAGGAAGGATCTAATTATAAAATTAAAAGCAGTGTAAGGACCCAATTGAAAGAAAAAAAAAGTATAGGGCCCTAATTAAAAATTTGGTAAAACTATAGAGACCAAAAGAATAATTAAACCTTTTAATAAATATGTTTAGAAGTTATACATTACCACTGACAAACATTAGCAAGCCATTACTAACTTACTATAGTTACAGTACTGTGCCTACAGGAAAGTCTTAGGAGTGTGGAGGAACTTATAAAACACTGCACCAGTCACAGTTAAAAATTTTTTCACACCAAAATTGTACCTGAATCAAACCATACATCAATTGTGTCAGTTCCTTTCTCATATTCTGCTGCTCTGTCTCAGTATTTAGTTGGGAAAAGGTCCTCAACTGTCATGTACCACCATGCATCACTACCTTTTTGGGCAATAATAGCTGAAAATGAATTTCAGGATGCATTAGTTTCATAGGACCAACATGCATTATAAGAGTATATGAATTAAGCAACTTTGGAATATTTATTACTGCATGTAAAACATGAAGAAAATAACATCTATATATATCTTCTAATGAGAGTTGAAAAAAGAAAACATGAATTTATTATTTTCTTGAACGTAAATTTTATATGATTGATTGTTTCTTTATTCATGAGAGGTTCTCTAGATTGCAGATGATAAAAAACAGGAATTGGGACACCCCACGTCCTTTGTCGTGATATACACCAATCAAAGCATCAGAGGTCATTACAGAGATTCTGTTTTTCCCTTGAGAAAGATAGCAACAAATATGATAAGTAGCACATTTCCAGTAGAACAAATTTACAAATATTAAAGGAGCAGAATTGTATAGGAATATAAACTTAAAAAAAGAGTACCTAAGCTGGAACCCATTTTACATGGCCAATAGCACCCATAATAGCATCACGAAATCCCTCTATTGATGTAATTCATTGCTCCGTTGCTCTAAATATTGTCGGTTTTTTGGTTCGCCAATCAGATGGATACTTGTATTCTAAATCAGAAAACATAGAAGAGGTCACATGATGATGATAAATGATAAATGATAAAGTCTATAATAACTATTCTCAGCACATTAAGAGAGTTTGCGAAGAGTGACAGGAAGAACTTACCATATGATTCTTCTAGGATATGTGACAGATTTTCATCCAAATATTTCACAATAGTAGTGTTACCCTCACCAAGAACATCAAGCCCACTAAACTGTCTAGCTTCTTCAACGAATATCCCATGCTCATCTACTGGTGAAAGAATGGGTAGCACATACTTCTGTCCAGTTACATAATCCTCTTGACCATGTCCTGGAGTAATTAGAGTAATTCTTACTCTCTAATATGAAATTCATGTCAATAATTCTAATTTGGCTGTGAATTTTGACCCCACAATGCAAAGGCTTTAATTCTACTTGTTCTGGTATGCTGCCACAAGTAGTTTTTAGCTGAACTAGTCAATGAAAAGTAATTACATAAATCAAATTAAAATTGAAGATATTATTTTCCCACTCACCGAAAAGTAATAGCCCCTTCCTTATTCAAGTAGTGCCGATCTTTAAAAAAATGTAAAAAATTGAATCATCACTACTGCCACACTACTTATAGAAAATGCATTGAACATGAAACACAAATAATGGGTGGAAATACTGGGAAGAGTGATTATCCTATTACAGCAATACCAATAAAATTAACTAAGAAAAATATTCAAAGAAGTAGTGGAGGAGTGTTACTTACCAACGATGAGAGAGAGCTTGAAGCCTTGAAACAGAGAGAGATGACGAGGAGAGGTCTACCATATCAGTACATCAATTTTACTATTATATATTCTTGTAATTAGAAATGCATCAAATCAACCATAATCAAGGTATCAAAAATCGAGATTTTACATAGAATCAGAAAATTAATTAAAAATCGTAGAACGTAAAATCGTAAAACGGAACGTAAGATTCTACCAATTATATAAATTTATCAATATCAATTATAAGAGTAATATAATATGATAAAATTAAATAATTTAAATAAAAATGAGAATTTAAATTTGACAAACGTATCATAAATAATAACATAATGATAAAATAAAGATAAAGTAGCATAAATATATAATAAAATGTAACATTTGTAAAGTTCAAAAATAAAAATATAAACTAACCACAAGTCTGAAATTCAAAATAACAATATGTAACATCACAAATATAAAATAGATAACATAACATCATACTAAAAAATATAAAGACTAAAGCAGTTTATTAAAGTCATGATCATCATGTTCTCCAACATTTTGATTTTCATTAGGAGAAAAGTTGAGAAGCTCATTGAAAGCATCATCATCAAGAAGAGGAATCTCCAAATCAATCAAAGGACCCCATCTTTACCTCTATCTTCTTGAGGGGCTAAGTTTACACCATTTTGTGTGTCAAATTCTTCCATATTTTCCATCATATTTTCATCTTCCACAATCCATTCTTCATCTGAATCCAAGTCTTCAAAGCTATAATCAGCAGTATTTCTTGATGGCTTCTTTCTTGCCAATCTTGAATTGGTCATCACAAAAACAACATCATTCATTGTGCTTGTCTTCAAACGATTTCTTCTTTTCGTGTGAACCTAATAATATCAAAATTTACAAGTATTTATTTAATATATTAACATATGCTAATTAAAAAAATAGAATTGAATAATTAACTAATTCTATAGTTTAGAAAATAAATTCCTAAGTTAATATCAAATTAAAAGTTTACCATCTCAAAAGCACTCCAATTGCGCTCACATCCTGATGAACTACAAGTCAAACTCAAGACACGGATAGCAAACTTTTGAAGTTCTGGATGTTCATCCCCATAAGAATCCCACCATTGTGAGGGTGTTTTGGTTTTGAGAGCATTCTTGGCTACATCTCTACCAAAAAATTTAGCTTTACTCTTGAAATCTTCAAGTTGACTATCAATAATTGTAATGAGTGCAGAATCTCCCACAAGTATATCCAAACAATCATAAAGTCCTTTTTTAACATCATACTCAACCTTAAAATTAGGACTATAATGAATTTGTGGATTCAAATAATAGCTTGCAGCATGCAAAGGCCTAAAGAGTTGCTTGTCCCATCTTGCATCAATAATATCCCACAAAGGTTTATAACTAAAGAAAAATATACAAATAGTGAATTAGACAATTAGTTAATTAGTAAATAATTAAATGATAAAACTGAGAGAAAAATGTTTACTTATTACTAGTTTTATTACCTTAGTTCAACACTTTGAAAAGCATCTTTAATCTTTTCTTTAGCACGATCAATTTCAGAATACATATATCCCATAGCTGCCTTACCCTCTGAATCCACTATACGAAGCACATGAAGAAGAGGATAAGCACCTCTCAAGCAATGGATAATGTTTCCCCAAAATGTTTTATCCAAAATAATATTTTCAATGTTTTTCCCATCTCTTGTCTTTGAGCACTTGCTTTCCTTCCATTCATCCGAGATGAACATTCTAATTATTGGATTCTTCTTCTCATTAAGACTACCCAAAGTAAGGTAGAACGTAGCAAATCGCGTCATACCTGGTCTCACCAAATCTCTTCCTTTGGTGTGCTGTTGTAAAAGGGAAATTAGAGAAGTCCTAGAATATATGTAAGTAGTTAGCTTTCTTCCTTTGGCAATGGTGTCTTTGTGAAGATCTAGCTTCTTCTCAAAATCTTCAAGCATCAAATCAATGCAATGAGCGGCACAAGGAGTCCAATAAAGATTCTTTCTCTTTTCCATCAACATTTGTCCTGCCTTTTTGTAGTTAGCTGCATTATCAGTTACAACTTGAACCACATTCTCTTCTCCCACTTCCTCTACGACTTCATCAATCATCTTGAATATCTTTTCAGCTGTTTTGCATATATCAGAAGCATTAATGGATTTCAAGAAAACAGTTCCCTTAGGACTATTCACAAGAAAGTTGAGAATAGTTCTCCTTCTTTTATCTGTCCAACCATCTGTCATAATAGTGCATCCAGTTTTCTTCCATTCAGCTTTATGTTCTAATGTTAGTTTGGTTGACTCTACCTTCTTCAATAATTTTCCTCTTAACTCATCATAAGAAGGTGGCTTGAATCCTAATCCATGGCGGGCAACCTTCTCAAACATGTTATGGTATTCTTCAGACCTTGCAACATTAAAGGGAATAGCATTATTGTAGATGAACGAAGCAATTTCATCACACGCCTCTTCCCTTAAGCCCTTCTTAAAAATTGAGTTGATTGTTGTTTGAGTGCTCACACCCCTTTTCTTAAAGAGACTTGCTGGTGTCTGTATTTCTTTTCCCCTTCTTCTTCTATTCCTTCATCTTTACTTTGTATCTTTTCTTCAAATTCTCGTCTTCTTAACTAATTTTTTTTGCAAACCAACAACAATATCAAACATATCCTTTTTAACCTCATCAGAAACACCCATGCAAGGTTCAACATCTTTTTTTGTTCCTGCCAAATGATGTTTCAACCTATACACTCCTCCTGTCACCACCTTATCACAATACTTGCATTTTATTTTTTTGGCATCTCCATCAACCGAAATTCCATGCTTCCCAGCTTTGTCACTCCTATTTCCTGCAGTATTTTTAGCGATCTTCTTGGATGCACAACTACGATCAGTTTCAACTCCAGTATTATTTTCACCATTATCCGCATTTGAAGCCATATTAAACCTAAACAAATAGAAGTACATAATTTATAATCTATGGAATCTAAAATGAGAACACAGTAGTAATAAATTCACATTATTTTTAAAAGAAAATTCTGTAGTCCATATCAAATTCACTACACTAAAATAAATAAACTTATAAACAAATATATAATTAACTATGTAAGCATTTAGGTTGTAGGTAGCAATTAAAAAACTTAACTAGCAAAGCTTTAAGAACCAAAAAATTAAATGAAAAACAAGGTTCCTAAATCCCAATCCAATTATGTTTCGTTGACATTTTCTACTTTTATTATATTTGAGCACAGTACTATATATGTATTATATTGGTACTCCTTATTTATATTGGAATCTTTGAAATACAAAATTAAGAATGAGAGAGATGTTGATATTTTCTACTTTTCTTATATTTGAGCACAGTACTATATATGTATTATATTGGTACTCCTTATTTATATTGGAATCTTTGAAATACAAAATTTAGAATGAGAGAGATTTTGCTAAGATATAGCACTACTCACGTTCATTAATCACTGTCATGTTTTTATTTTATCCTTAAACTATTAACAAAACAAAAGGCATAACAATCACTAATTGTAAATTTGTAATGATGATAAATCACTAAATATGTTATTAATTTATTATGTACTTACCAGATAAGATTGCACAAGGTACCGCAGGTCCGCAGCGCACAAGCACAGAACAGAGATGAATCATGCAGAGGCCACCACACTCATGGAGTCAGTCTCATAAAGCTGTGTTGACAAGAACTGAGAAGACAACAAGCTAACAATAGTAGAAGAAAAGTGTAAAATCGTTGAATAAAAACCTAAAAAAAATGCAGAATACCATGGGTCAATGAGAGATTGAGAGTAGTGGAAGAGTGGGAGATAAGTAACCGTTTAGGAAGTGCAACAGAAATCGAAGAGTTTTTAGTGGGATTCGGGTTGGGCCAGCCGGGTCGTCTCAAACAAAGTCTTATGCTTAAGTCATAATCCAGAGATGGCAAGGTATTACGACCTCTAAAACAAAAATCTAGTATGTATAGTAGTGTGAATAAGGATTATAACTAGGAGCCTTTGTAGAAAAAGGGGTAAACAAAAATCGCAACTCGAAAGCGCAATGGTTGAGTGAATAAGAGTTGTGAACACTAAGGGGAGCACCCAGCAAGTTTTCAAAAAGAAAAAAAAAAAAAAAAGAGAGAGATTATATATATATATATATATATATATATATATATATATATATATATATATATATATATATATATATATAAAAGAGTGTCAAAAATGGGAATATCAAAACTCAAATTCGGATGCGAAGATAACCGGTCCGAGCATAGTAATATATACATATAATAAAATAAGGAAAACCCCAAAGGGACACAAATACAGAAACCTATTCTCCAAAATCCCCTCTAGAAGGAGTCATCACAGTTTGTATTATTTAATGGAGATAATAGTATCTAAACAAGATATATAAACCAAAACAGAGTCCCGAGAACAAAGGATCTTCGTAAATCCAGAAGTCTCCAGCATGCCTCAATGAGAAACCTCACGTCCTGCATATGAAAATCACAAAATCCGCATGAGTGAGAACCAGAGGTCCCCAGCATGGTAACAGCTTCCACATATATAATACATAATAATAGAGGAAAGCCGAAGGCAATCCTAGAACATCCTCCAGATAATATCAAAGCTTATAAACAAACTAAACCGTAAGTGGCAACTGACCAAAGATCCTTCAGTCTAACTAATACTTCCCTTTCCAATTCCTTCAGACCTCCCAACCACCAGCAGGAGTATAATATAGCAAACACAGTTATATCAGACAAGAGATTTACAAATAGGAACATATAAGGTATTTAGACAATTAACAAGTAATATGCAGTCAAATAGGCAATCTCAAACAATTCATATAGTATGCATATGATGAATGCCTGTCCCTAGGGCTGATGATCAATTAGGAACAGATAAGGCATTTAGACAAATTAACAAGTAATATGCAGTCAAATAGGCAATCTCAAACAATTCATATAGTATGCATATGATGAATGCCTGTCCCTAGTGGCTGATGATATCATCTGTCGGTTATAGAACCAACCCGACAAGTCCTGGTAGCTAACCATTGGACTGTCCCTCTGTCGCGCATCCCTAACTCGAGTTATACTCATCATAAACTTGATTATAATCATGATCCATATCCATCACCCTTACTGGTGAATATTTACGGGGGCGAGCTCATCCGGGCCTTTCACAGTGCCCGACCACACTTACGACATAGAGTCACAAGAGCTTCGAGTCTCAACCTGGAGCACGTGGTGGCTAGCCACTACTTCCTCTCAGGGAAACCCTCATCTCCGATGGTGGAAATGCAAACATTCACAATTCATTCAACAGCATATATGCATTTATACTTAGCCATGAACATGGCTCTGCCGTAACACGGCGATAATCTAGCCATCCGACTCACGGTTAAATCCATAACCAGCCAATTCATCAACAATTACGGCCCTTCGGCCCATGACACAACAAGCACTTCCACTGCCATCCTCTGCATCTCACATAATCATCTTTGATCCTCATTGATCATTTATTTTTTCCTTGCTTCACTCACAAGTTACCACATTTACTAGCCCCTTGCCTCATTGCTAGGCATATTATAATGATTTAAGACATAAGTGGTGAGATCGGAGGCTTAGAAGTATGAAATTTGGCTTTTAAAACTCAAAAATCAACTTTGGGATAAAAACAGGGCCACGCGTACGCGCACTCCACGCGCACGCAGGGATGGCCACAAAATCTCATCGACGCGCCAGAATCATACGCGCGGACGCGTGGGTTGAAAAATAACCAAACGACGCGCGAGCGTCAACCACGCGTACGCGTGGGTGCTCTTGCGCCCCAGGCAAAAAACTGGCACAACTCTGGCACAACTCTGGCACAACTCTCGGAAAAATAGCTGGGCATTTGGTGCAGCGCATCGACGCGCCCGCGCACACCACGCGCACGCGTGGATGGTGCTTTCTTGAAGAACGGCGTGTACACGCCATGTGCGCCTACGCGCGGAGGGTCATTCTGCTAAAAATTTTCTAAGTTAAAAGCTGCAGAATTTACAGATTCAACCCCCAATCTTCCGACGGACATAACTTTCTCAATTTAAATCGTTTTTCATTCGTTCTTCGAACGGCATGGACATCCCGGATCCAATTTCATTTCTAAACAGATTTGGCACAAATCAGAAATCCGTAGTCCAAGTTATGTCCCGTCAAAGTATGCCCAAAAACCATATTTTCATACAAAACCATAAAGTGTCATTTTCAAAACAAGCCACTTTCAACTCTTTTCAAAATCAATCAAAACATGCCAATTTTATCCCTTTTCTTTGAAATCAATCAAAATGTACCAAAATCAACATCAAGCCATCCTCAACTCACACATTGACACTTTACCAAATTCCCAAAACCACATCCAACCATTTTAACACTTCTCAATCAAATGGCTAAAGGACAAACACAATATCATGTCATACATCCTCCCTCATCCCAATTTCCAATAATACCATTTTCAATCAACCATCATTATACATAATCAACATCATATTCACCATCAACATGGTACCACCCACCAATTCAACCTTAATCATTCATCAAGCATATATCACAACATGCATTTTCTCATACATCACACAACCAAGGCATCAATATTCATAATAACATATATGATCACATCATATATCTCAACCAATCAACAACATCATCAATTCAATGCCTATCTTAGGGCCTCTAGCCTAAGTATTTCCTACCACATTACATATTAGATACGAGAAACCGAAATCATACCTTAGCCGATTTCCCAAGCTCAACCGGAGCACTTCCAAACCACTTGTCCACAAGCTCTCAAGGTCTCAACACCTCTAAGAACAGATTTTATCACACAAAACCCTCTCCCAAGCTTTCCAAAATCACCAATCAAGCTCCAATATTCACATATACACAACCTAAGCCACAATCATCATACCCATACACAACATCTCAATACCTAACATCATAGAACAACAAATTACACTGGGGTTGAGAATCTTACCACTCCCAAGGTCTAAGGAGACAAGATTAACCTTCTCCTTTAAGAGAGTTGGGTCCTATAACATCAAAGAGCCCAAAATCTCAACATTTCATCCATGAAACTCGAAAACAAGGGCTGGAATTTCGAAGAGCAAAACGTAGCTTAACTCAAGATTGATTGTATGGGTTTTGTAGAGCTCTCCGCGGTGAACGCGTGGCCACAAACGGTGCGGCAATCGGAGCTCTAGATCAAAAGTTATGGTGGTTTGAAGATCAAGTGAGAGATAGAAGTTTGAGAGAGTGTTCTTCCCCTCCCTTACTCCATTTCAGCGTGTTTGAGTGATAAGTGAGGAGAGAGAGTGCTGAAAACTAGGGTTTTAGTTTAGTTTAGTTGGGCCAAGGGCCCATTTTAGGTCCGGTTGGACCGGTTTGGCCCGTTCGATCCAATCTTAGTCCGATTTCTATAAAATTGGTACCGAAATTCTCGTCTCAATCTCCTCTATCATATTAAGCCATAAAAATAACATTTTTGGCTTTCTAGAATAAATTCTCATTTATGAGTTAATTAGCCATTAATTAACCGGGTCTTACAATATATATATATTGTGATTAAGTGTTTTAAAATAAAGAATTTGCATTTTCTTAACTAAAAGTTTTGGTTCGTATTTGCGAAGACTCAATATTAAATAAAGATTGTATAAAATAAAAAGGTTTAGAGGTAAGTAATGCCTAAACTTTTGGTACGATCATGAGGTGCTAAAAGTTAGGATATTACATATTACACATACTACTTATTGATAATGCTATCACTATTTATGCATCTATATATATAGCGGCGACAAACGTGCTTTATAGAAGTAATAGTATTATACTTATATAAGTAACACAAAATTCTATAAGAGAAAAGAAATGGAAGCTAACAATCTATTTAGTATTACGTATACTACTAATTGACAATGCTATCACTGTCTATGCAGTTATATATATAGTGGCGACAAACACGCTTTATAGAAGTAATAGTATTAAATTTACATAAGTAACATAAAATTATATAAGAGAATAGAAATGGATGCTAACTATCTATTGAGGTATTACGTGTACTACTGATTGACAATGCTATCATTGTCTATGCAGCTATATATATAGCAACAACCAACGCGCTTTATAGAAGCAATAGTATTGAATTTATATAAGTAACACAATATATAAGAGAAAATAAATGGAAGCTGAATATCTATTGAGGTATTACGTATACTACTGATTGATAATGTTATCACTGTCTATGTAGCTATATATATAGCAGAGACAAACATGCTTTATAGAAGTAATAGTATTGAATTTATATAAGTAACACAAAATTCTATAAGAGAAAAAAAGTGGATGTTAACTATTTATTGAGGTATTACACGTATTATTGATTGACAATGTTATTACTGTCTATGTAGCTATAACGCGCTTTATAGAACTACTAGTATTAAATATGTGTGATGTACAACCTTCAATTCTAATTTTTTACATGGTAAATTGAGTATAATGCTTTGTAAGAATAAATTTCTTGAATTTAGTATAACATTGTCATTGTCGTTACGTAGTAAATATAGTGAATAATTTGTTTTAAATTTATTAAATGTAAAATGTAAATTCAATGTATTACGGATTCATAATAATGATATCGATGTGTGATATATTTAGGGGTGATATTTACTTGTCTCTTCATAATAGAGATGACAAAAAAATCCGTAATAGGGGGTACCCATAGAGATTATCCATGATGGGAGAACTAACTGGGACCCACGAAATTTTCACAGAGACGGAGATCTATTCATATAAATAAATGGAGATGGAATTGAGGTATTTGCCTCGCAGAGACCTACGAAATTTCTGCGAGAGAGAATTTACCTAAATGCCTATATATATATAATCCTAATTTATCCCTAGTATTTGTTGAAAAATTTTCTATTTCATTTTATTTTAATTTGTATGTTAGAGTTTTTATATATATGTTAATTATTTTGAATTTGTATTTGGATTGTATGTTAATTTGATGCGTTTGGTTGGATTATATTGAATTTTGTTATGATTGTGTTAAATTTTTTTATAAAAAATAAAGTTTAATATTCATAGTTACCTACTGGTATCCGCCTTCTCCATGGAGAGAAATAAATGGGAATATGTGATGGAAATAGGACGAGAACCAGAAGTATTTTATTAGACGAGGATGTGGTGATGGAGACATATTGTCATCCCTATTTATAATGGAAACAAGCATTTTATTAGACGAGGATGTGGTGATGGGGACATATTGTCACCCCTATTTATAACAGAAACAACTTTGGTAATAAACTCACTCTTTGACAAAAATACTATATTGCAATTATATTTAAGTTACGATGATTAGAGAAAGAAAAATGTTTCATGACCTAATTTCGGATACTAATTAATATACATAACATGTTTTGTATTTTTTGCACTTTATTAGTGAAATTTAGGACATTTTGTATTTTAATAATATAAGTGGTTAATAATGTTGACTGCTATTCTAACGTACACATTGTATTATTGTTAAAAAAATATTAAACATTAACATTTTTTAATATGTTCTGAAATAGTTGCACAAAATAGTGTTAAAGATGTAATTGCAATTAAATTTTTCACACATTAGTAACACATATGTTTAAATTTAGGATCTCATATACATTAATCAAATCTCTTGTTATAGCAAACCATTCATTATGGCT
>NC_029786.2:95371031-95382246 GCF_000816755.2 Arachis ipaensis | reverse complement strand
CTGAACTGATTCAGGTTCTAACACATGGCTAGCATCAGGAGTGTACTTCCGAAGCTGTGACACGTGAAACACATCGTGCAGATTCGAAAGATGAGGTGGTAGAGCCACCCGATACGCCACCGGCCCAATCCTCTCCAGGATCTGAAATGGACCAATGTATCGAGGATTCAACTTCTTTGCTTTAATCGCTCTACCTACTCCTGTGGTCGGAGTAACCTTCAAGAAAACATGATCTCCTTCCTCAAATTCCAAGGGCTTCCGCCTCTGATCGGCGTAACTCTTTTGGCGACTCTGCGCCGTAAGCATCCTGTCTCGGATTTTCTTGACTTGTTCAGTGGTTTCAGCTATCATTTCAGGCCCCAATAAACTTTTCTCCCCAGCTTCATACCAGCATAGAAGAGATTGGCTTTTCCTCCCATACGAGATTGGTCCCGCCCCAGGCACCAATTCAATAGCAAACTCGACCTCTCGGTTAGGTGGAAATTCCTCAATATCATCGGGAAACACTTCCGGAAACTCACACACTACCGGAATCTGATCCAACTTTTGATAATCACCCGAAACACCAGCGGTTAACAACAGGATACCCTGACATTCGATTCCAGAACAGTTCACCATCATCGAATTCAAGTAATAATTATTCACCACGACCGGCCCTTCTGTATCTTCCGGCATAAATTCGGTCCAATCTTGGTCCGATTTCTATAAAATTGGTACCGAAATTCTCGTCTCAATTTCCTCTATCACATTTAGCCATAAAAATAACATTTTTGGCTTTCTAGAATAAATTCTCATTTATGGGTTAATTAGCCATTAATTAACCGGGTCTTACAAAAACCATCCTATTTAAGTTTGACAAACCAAACATTTAAAAATATAATCTATCAAACAAATTGAAACTAATTTGAGTTCGTTCTTGTTAGCCTCTAACAAAATATAAAAGTTTGTCATGTTGTAAAATATAAGCTGAGTAACTTGAAACATTAATAGTCACTTGGCTCTAACTTCACAATGTCATAATTTGGAGTTGACCCTTGTCCATTTTTAGTCAAATTTTCCATCTCTACTTGGTTCTCATTTCTTACTCCTCTGTTGTTAGCCATCAAAACTTGTGTCCAATTCTCTGGTTGTAGGTTTATATTAATTTTCCTTGTTCTTGAGGTCGCCACTGCTCCATTTGGAACTGTTTGAAACTAAATATACTATAGTCAAGGACTACTAAGGATAAAACTATATAGCAAAACAAATATAATGCTGCAAAATATATTAATAAGGGATAAGTATCTTTTTTGCTTTTATGATTTGGGGTGAAAATCAAAATAATCCCTAAGGTCTTTATTAAAATAGGATTGATAAATTCATTTCTTAATAATTATTAAGAAGATACCAATGAATTATTACATACATAAGGCGAGTTCAAATTACTAACATTTAATTAAGTTGACGAGTGAAGTAATCACTGGATCGACTCAAGTTAGTAGATGGGTTTTTTTTCCCATTAGTTACATGGTAAAATTAATATATATAATATTTAATTAATAAACAAATAAATAATAATATTTCAATCCAACCAAACTAGAGAAAGTAGCATATGCATTTGAAGTTCAATATTTCTAACCTTGATTTGAGTTTGAGCAAAGAAAATGTGGCAGGTCAAAAGGATTCATGTTTGCTTTGTACATAAGCTGAACATTAGTGCCAATATTGCTCAGCAATCTTATTTGTTTTTCTATTGCTTGCTCTGTTTGAAGCTCGGATAACTTCATCATTTCTACTCTATTCTTCTCCACCTCCACTGAAAATCCAAATTTTAAATTAATAATGCCAAAAAAAGCAAATGAAATAGATAAATAGAATTATGGATATAGAAATTAATGGAACATAATAAATAGTATATTTTTTAAAGAACTCTTTTTAAAAGGATAATCCGTATGAGCCGAATGTTATTATATAATTTGTAATTATTTTTTATATAATCCATTTATTTCAAATATTATGCTCTTATTCAACTAATAAAAAAATAAAAAATATAGAATGATTACATTCTTGCAGTGTGTTCCCCCTTTCACTAATAGCCATTTGCAGTTTTAGTTTATTTTGCTCTAGCAACAATGAAGGATATTCATCTTTGAGGGCATCAATTTTTTGAATAAGATCAGCTATCTCATCCTGCATATCAAAATCTCAAAATCCAAATTGTCATAATAGAGGGAAAAAGCACATCCAAAATCACTTTTATTTAAAAGAGAAGTACTTTTTAAACAGAGCAAAAATTACTTATAACAACTTGTTTAAAAAATTACCTGAAGGATATATATATAAAATAACAATGATAATAACCTCATGTTTTACCTCTAAAACTTTTAGTTTTCCTTCCAAAATCACCACATAGAGTTCTTTCTTGATTCTGGATTTCTGTGCTAAAACTCGACTTGAGATCGATCTGCACATAATAAAAATGAAAAAAAAAAAGTTCTAGAGGGAAAAAACACATCCAAATCACTTTTATTTAAAAGAGAAGTACTTTTTAAAAAATAGAGCAAAAATTACTTAATTATAACAACTTGTTTAAAAAAATTATGTGAAGGATATATATATATATATATAATAACAACAATAATAACCTCATGTTTTACCTTTAAAACTTTTAGTTTTCCTTCCAAAATCACCACATAGAGTTCTGTCTTGATTCTGGATTTCTGTGCTAAAACTCGACTTGAGATCGATCTGCACATAGTAAAAATGAAAAAAAAAGTTTAATAAGGAATGAAAGAATCTAGTTTTTTATGCATGTATGGTACTTGATATATTTTTTTAAATCTTCGGGTTGTTTGCTTTTTGTTTTTATTTTTCAAAAATATTTTATGTTTGAAGGATTTTGTGAGAAAATAGTGAAAATATTGAAGAATCAATTTTTTTTAATTTTCACATTTTGTAAAGAAAACTGAAAATATTAATTATATTGCAATCTTTTATTTTTTTAAATTATTTTATAATTATAAATTGATCTAAAAGGTATCCAAAAGAAAAATCTAGACAACTATATATTTGCAATTAGCATATACTTTTTGAGATTCTTATCAGCATTGTCTTCTTGTTGATCAATAAGAATTGAATTCACACCAACATCACTTGTGTTGTGAGTTGAATTCACAACATTATCAGGATTGCAAAGTTGGAGATTTGGGTTATTCGGTCCCTTATTACTGCTGCTTGAACCTGCAAATCCAGAACCTTTGTTCCTATAAGGATGCCATGGTTGGGGAAATAATTCAACTATCCCTGGTCTCAAAGGTTTTGATGATGGATTTTCAGGAGGCGTGCATACTTCATCAATTTTTCTCTTAGAGGACTTTTCCATTTTAACCTAAAACAAAAGAAAAAAACAAAAGAGGATCTTATCGCTTAAATTTATATAATTAATACAAAATTCTATCAGAGAAAAGAAATGAAAGCTAACCATCTATTGAAGTATTACGCGTTGTATTGATTGACAATGTTTCATTATCTATGCAACTATATATATAGCAGTGACAAACGCTCTTTATAGAAATAAGAAATGGAAGCTAACCATCTACTGAAGTATTACGTGTACTACTGATTGACAATGGTATCACTGTCTATGCAACTATATATATAGCAATGACAAACACACTTTATAGAAAGATTTAATTACTCTGTTGGTCCCTATAGTTTGGCAAAATTTTTAATTAGGTCCCTATACTTTTTTTTCCTTTTAATTGAGTCCTTGTACCAATTTTTTTTAATTGGGTCCTTACACTTTTTTCCTTTTATTTGGGTCCCTGCACCATTTTTTTTAATTGGATCCCTATACAATTAAACCAATTATTGTTAAGAGGGACCTAATTGAAAAAAAAATTTAGTGCAGGGATCCAATTAAAAGGAAAAAAGTATAGGGACATAATTGAAAATATTGCGAAACCATAGGGACCAATAGAGTAATTAAACCTTATAGAAATACTAGTATTAAATATGTGTGATGTACGACCTTCAATTCTAATTTGTATAATACTCTGTAAGAATAAATTTATAGAATTTGGTATAACATTGTCATTTTCATTACGTAATAAATATAGTGAATATATTGTTTTAAATTTATTAAATATAAAATATAAATTCAATGCATTATTAATTGGCAATAATGCTATCGGTGTGTGATATTTACAGGGGTGATGTTTACTTGTCTCTTCATAATTAGGGATAACAAAAAACTCACACTTGCAGATATCCGCAGAGATTAGCTGTGACGGGAGGACTAACAGGGATCTGTAATATTCCCACAGAAACAAGGACCTGTCCCCGTGAAAAATGGGGACGAAATTGAGGCATCTACCCGACTGAGACCCGCAAAATTTTTGTGAGAATAAATTTACCTAAATGCATATATATATTTCATTTTATTTTAAATTGTATGTTAAAAATTTTATGTGTGTTGATTATGTTGAATTTGTATTTGGATTGTGTTTTAATTTGATACATTTTGTTGAATCGTATTAGTTTTTTTTATGATTGTATTAAATTTTTAAAAAATATTTAAAGTTTAATATCCATAAATATCTACTGGCCTGGTATCCGCCTCCTTTATGTAGGAAAATAAATGGGAATCTCTGACGAAAATAGGACAAGAACGAGGAGCATTTTAAATTTTTAATAGACGGCGATGGGGTGATGGAGCGATCCCTACTTCATAGAGACCTATTATCATCTCTATTTATACACATTTGGTAATAAATCACTTTTTGGCAAAAATATTAATACTTTTTTAATAATTATGATTTAAATCGTATTTGCAATTATATTACAGCTATGGTGATTAGGGAAAGGAAAATGTTCCATGACCTAATTTCAGATACTAATGAGCTACTTATACTAATTAATATATGTAACATATTTTGTATTTATTGCACCGTATTAATGAAATTTAGGGTATTTTATATTTGAGTAAAGTATCGTTTTTATCTCCAACGTTTGGGGTAAGTCTCAAAGTTGTCCCTAACGTTTAAATCGTCCTATTTAAGTCCCTGACATTTCAAAATTGACACAATGTTGTCCTGCCGTTAGGTATCTGTTAACATAATTGACGGCGAGACAAAATTGAGATGATTTTAAAACGTTAGGGACTTAAATAGGACGAATACGTTGGGGACAAAAATGATACATAGAAATAAATTTTAATTTTATCCTTCAATAAAATCAATTTTTTACAGTATATAGTTATTCAATTATTTTTTAATCACATCTAAGTAAATTACACTTAATCACATTACTTTTTAAAAAATTTATTTTTTTTATAATTTTACTCTTAAAGATGTTTACTCATTATGAAATATTTGTAGAATGACTAGTACATAAACTAGCGGAAAAAAATGATACATATACAATAAAGTAATGTAATTCTAGTAATTTTACAAATATTTCATGATGAGTAAAATTTTTAAGAGCAAAATTATAAAAAAAATTAATTTATTTAGAATGAAAGTAATGTAATTAAGTGTAATTTACTTAGATGTGATTAAAAAATAATTGAATAATTATGTACCGTAAAAAATTGATATTATTGAAAGATAAAATTGAAATATAATTCTATGTATCGTTTTTGTCCCCAATGTTTTCGTTCTATTTAAGTCTCTAACGTTTCAAAATTGTCTCAATTTTGTCCTGCCGTCAACTCTGTTAATAGATCCCTAACGGCAGGACAAGATTGAGTCAATTTTAAAATGTTATGGACTTAAATAAGACGATTTAAACGTTAGGGATAACTTTGAGACTTACCCCAAACATTGGGAACAAAAACGATACTTTATTCTTTATATTTTAATAATATAAGTGGTTAACAATGTTGACTACTATGCTAGTGTATATATTGTATTATTGTTGAAAAAAACTATTCAAAATTAATAGTTTTTAATATGTTCTAAAGTAGTTGCACAAAATAGTATTGGGGTTGTAATTGCAATTAAAATTTTGGTACATTAGTAACATGAATGTTTAAATTTAAGATCTTATATGCATTAATCAAGTTTCTTGTTAGCAAACCATTCTTAATTGCTATGTTGTACTTTTTTATATTTTTAGTAGATTAAAATTAAATAATATCAATAAAATATGAAATTTATAATTTATTGTAAATTTATATTTTAGGTATATCATTAAACATTATACATTAACTACACAAATTTTTTGAAAAAAGTTTTTTTCTCTTTCTGTTTTTAGATTATTTTTACAATTACTGTTGTAAAATTTAATTCCAATTGAGATTTTTAAATCACTCAAATTTAAGTTTGATAATTAAATCAAGCCAAAGTATCAAAACAAAAAAATTGAACCCAGCCCATTTAAGTTTGACAAACTAAACATAAAAAAATGTAATATATCATAAACAAATTGAAGCTAATTTGAGTTCTTGTTAGCATCAAACAAAATATAAACGTTTGTCATGTTTCAAAATATGAGCAGAGTAACTTGAAATATCAATAGTTACTTAGCTCTAACTTCACAATGTCATAATTTGGAGTTGACCCTTGCCCATTATTGGTCAAATTTTCCGTCCCTGGTTCTCATTTCTTATTCTTCTGTTATTAGCCATCAAAACTTGGGTCTGATTAGTTTCCCTTGTTCTTGAGGTCGCCACAACTCTATTTGGAACTGTTTGAAACCAAAGATACTATAGTTAAGGACTAATAAGGGTAAAACTGTATAGTTAAAAAAATATAATGCTGCAAAATATATTAATAAGGGCTAAGTACTTTTCTTGTCTCTAATATTTGTGGTGAAAATCAAAATCATCCCTAAGGTCTTTTTATTATTACAATAGGAGTGACAAATTCATTTATTAATAATTTTTAAGAAGATACCCATGGATTATTGCATATACAAGGCAAGTTCAAACTACCAATGTTGGACTAAGTTGACGAGTGAAGTAAACACTCGATTGACTCAAGTTACTCGATGGTGTTTTTTTCCGTTGGTTGTATGATATTTGTCATTCTTACTTTTAGATGTAAAACTTATTGAATCATTACTTATGTATATCTTAAATATATAAATTAAAATAAAAATACTATTTATATATCAAAATCAGTCATTATGTATTTGTGTATTTTTTAACTCATTTTCAATATATATTGTATATTCTAACATATATTTTATATTAGTGACTTATTTTAATGCACATCTAACATGGTTAAGATTAAAAATATTAGAAATTATTCTATTTTTCTCTTTCTTCATTAATTAAGGATTGTTTGGAATATTAATATCTTTTGACTACTCTATCATAATAATTAAGCATTAATGAGCAAAAATAATAGATACATTGTATATTTATTATTTAATTTATTTTTAATATGTATTTTGTATTTTAACATATATTTTATATAGGTGATTAATTTTGTAGCTGATTTTTTGTATACATCTAATATCAATTATGCTACGTGTACACCAAAGTCAGCCACCAATATAAAATATGTAACACCCTACCACACCGAGCTTTACGCTATAGTCGTAAATCAAAGGTGGTGAGGCGCTACGACGTCTAAAAGTAAAATACATACATATACATATATATTCAAATGATATTTTAACTAGGAGCCTTGTAAGAAAAGATAGATAAAAATGAGAATCGCATCGCGCTAGAAAAATGATAGAGGTAAAAAGCTTGATACAGAAAACCAAAGAAACATAAATATAGATATAGAATTCCAAAAAATTTATATAACAAACTCTAGTCTCGACCTGTGAAGCAAAGGCCGGCTAGAAATATACATATACAGCCCTAAAATAGTTAACAACCATAAACATAAATTCTGTTTTCTCCAAAAATCATCCTTTAAGAGGGATATACAAGTTTTTCATAATACAAAAGTGGAAAATATGAACATAAACTAAGTACAAAATACAACTCCCAAAATCGATCTTCGTTTCCAGAAGAGCATCCTGCATGCTCAGCGAGGTGCATCACATCCTGTATCTGAAAGACAGAAATTTCCGAAACGGTGAGAACCCTTTCGGTTCCTAGCAAGGTAAAAGTTCCAAATAGAGACGATGTAAAATCACACGAACCCTCTAGGCAATCCTAAAACTCCAACAGACAAGATCCAAGCCTAGTGTTCTCTCTAAATCCCAACAGGGTAATATACTAACTCTCAACTACAAGATAAACGTCTAAGCTCAACCCTTTTTTTACTACATTCTCGACATCCTTTTTTCCGAAATCAAGTTGATCAGTGTTCAATATCTAATTCAGTAGTAGCAATGACAAGTAAAGCAATACAGGTCAAGCACAATTAGGCAAATAATACAGATAACAACTAGTCAGAATAAGCAATTAGACAAACCAAAGACAATTAAGCAATCCCAAACAATGGCAAACAAATGCAGTATGATGCATGTCTGTCCTACTGACCATGAGCTCACATTCGGTAGCTAACCCGGACATTGTCTCGCTATTTCTGTAAACCCCGCGAAATTAATAAATAATTAGCCAATAAATTAATTATTATTCAAAGGAATTAGGAAAATTAATTTTTATAATTTAGAGGAGTAGAAATATTAAAAATACGAATTTTGACACAAATTTTAAAGATTTTGGCCTAAAACCGGACTAACGAGCCGAACCGGTTGGACCGGGCCTAAACCGACCCAAAGCCCAACCCATAAAACACATATACGAAGCCATCTCCTTCATTTTATCCAGGAGATGCGCTGAAGAGTATGAGAAGAGAGGAGAGTTACGTTAAAACGTAAACCTAACGTCTCCGAAAATTCAATCGTCCGTAACTTTTGATCCAGAGTTCCGATTGACGAGCCATCAGCGACCACGTGTTCGTCATGGAATTCTCTTCAATTCTATCTGAACAAAGTGGTAATAAATTTTTATTTCTCACCCAGTTCCCCCTCTCCTCAATTTCAAAATTTTAGGGTTTGGGTATTGAGGAATTGAATAATTTTGATGGTTTAGCTGAACTCTAGTAGCAGATAATCATTGGATTTTGTCCAATTGATTCGTGGGTAAGGTAAAAACTGTTGAACCCTTGTGGAATATTGAATTAGTGAACTCTATAATGATTAAAGTGATATTATGTGAAATAGATCGTGTTCTGGTTGATTTGGAGTTCAATTGGGCGATTTGGAATGAAATTTGAGTAATTAGGTTTGAGAAATTGACGTTTGGAGGCTTGGAGCTTGTGAAAGGAGAGGTTTTTGAGGTGTTCCGAGCTTAGAGAGAAATCGGCTAAGGTATGATTTTGGTTTCTCGTAGTTAATGTTTAATGTCACGTGAAAACTTAGGCTAGAAGACCTTAAGATAGGAATGAACTGAATGAATTATTGATGGACTATGAAAATGATATATGTTGTGTGATTTGATTTTATGAACGGTTTGTTATTGGAGTTGGTTGATTTTTAGGAAAGATTTAATATTAAAAATTAGTTTGATTTTGAAATAATTTAATATTGTAAATGATTTGAATGACTGAGAGGTATTTGGTTTGGTGGTTGGGACCTTTAAAGGGTGGCAGAAGTTTGAGTTTTAGAGGAGATGCTGCTGAAATTTTTATAAGAATTAGAAGGTTCATTTGAAGTGATTATTTAGAAAGAATTGGTTTTAAGGATTATATGTTTTAAATTTGATTTATTTAGAAAAGAATAAATTATGTTTTGAGTTTAAATTATTGATGAACGGAGAGGAAGGTGTGATAATGAGGAATGATGATGGTAGTGATGATGAATTTAAGTCTCAATGAGATATGAACTGATATGAATTGATGAATGATGATGACATTGAGAATGATGAATTAGGCACCTTGTTGAGCGTCTGGAGAGCCTCCTTACAAGCGAAGAACTATCTTTTGGACTCTCATATTTTGTTTTAGGCTATATATATATATATATTGTGTGTGTGTGTGAATTTGAGCTTGGGGTTTTGTCTCTCCCCATGGATGAGCTTAGGATTTTTCCCATGGATATTATTGAGCTTGGAGAAACGCGTACAGAGGGACTGTCCAATGGTTAGCTACCAGGATATGTCGGGTTGGCTGTATAATCGACAGATGAATTCATTAGCCATAGGATACGCATGCATCATATGGATCTGTATGTTTTGCTTGAGTGTGCATTGTTTTGGTTTGCCTAACTATTTAATTCTGCTTATCTGCTACTTATTCTACTTGCTGTAATTGCTCCTCTATCTGTGTTTTCCTTGCCTGAATTGTATATATGTGTATGTTTTTTGAGAGACCTGTAACAGTCCAGACCACCCGCTAGCACGATATTGTCCGCTTTGGCACACAAGGCCTCACGGTTTTGCCTTTGACGATAGGGATGATAGCCGAAGCCCCCCACACTCACTCGTCAAAATGTGTCATGATAGGGAGAGGTATCCACGCCCTTATAAGGCATGCTTCATTCCCCTCCCCAACCGATGAGGGACCTTACAATTCACCCCCTAAGGGATCCCAACGCCCTCGCTGGCACATTGATCCGGGCTCTGGCTCTGATACCATCTGTAACAGCGCAGACCACCCGCTAGCACAATATTATCCGCTCTGGCACACAAGGCCTCACAGTTTTTCCTTTGACGATAGGGATGATAGCCAAAGTCCCCCTACACTCACTCGTCAAAACGTGTCATGCTAGGGAGAGGTATCCACACCCTTATAAGGCATGCTTCGTTCTCCTTCCCAACCGATGTGGGACCTTACAAGACCCCTCTTGGTGGAGGTGTGAAGGGGGGTGTTCCACTGGTGATTCAGATAATTGGAAGTGACATAAAGTGAAGTGTTAATTTAAGGTTAGATTTAGAACTTAAATATTATAGATAACTTACCAAATTTCTGGTTTAGTTGAATCTTTAAGCTGAAATCTGAGTGTCGGAGTTCTAGGAATGCCTCTGGTTTTCCCGGGACCTTTTATATTAACTATGCGGGCACCTTTACCATACTGAGAACCTTCGGTTCTCATTCCATATATATTTTGTTATTTTTCATATGCAGGTCGAGAGGCACCTCGTTGAGCATCTGGAGATCCTCCTTATAAGCGAAGAACTATCTTTTAGACTGTCATATTTTGTTTTAGGCCATGTATTTATGTTTATAGAATCTCCGCATGTATATTTTGTGTTTTGTCCTTCCTAGAGGTTGACTTGGAGATACAGGTGTTTATTTTGTAGTTTGAGTTTTATTTTGGATTTTGTGTG
>NC_029786.2:95363969-95370764 GCF_000816755.2 Arachis ipaensis | reverse complement strand
TATATAATTATAAACTTTGGTCGGCCTTAGCTTCGCAGGTCGAGTCTGGAGCTTGATATCTGTGTTTTGGAACTCTGATATGTATATATGTTTTTAGCTTTCTTTTGATCTTACCTATCCATTTTACAAATATCCATGCGAGTATGACACGATTTTTTCTGTTTATCGTTTTTGTTTAGCTAATTCTTCAAGGCTCCTAGATATAATTTCTTTCAACTATATTTATGTACGTATCTTTTCTTTTAGAGGTCATAATACCTTGTCACCTCTACTTTACGACTTAAGCGTAAAGCTCTGTGTGGTAGGGTGTTACATTATGGTATCAGAGCAGTTCATTCCTGTAGAGCCCGAGGGACGGACTGATTATATTATTGGGCATACTCTGGGTGTGTGTATATGCTAATTAGGATATCTAATTGATTTATGTGGCATATTTGTTTATGAGTATGCATTTGGGACTTTGAAGCATTAGACTTGAGATATTGAGACTGATCACCTTAATATCACTTGTTTGGTGTGAACAGGAACCAAATGATGACTCGTGGACGTGGACGTGGGCGAGGTCGAGGTAGAGGCCGGAATATTAATGCGGAACTGAAAACAACTATGAATGATCCCATAAACTTTACAAATGCTCTGGAGAACATGGCAGCTGCTATGTAGGCAACGGCTGAGGCCCTTGGTCAGCAAGTTAATAACGGAAATGGGGTAACGGCGGAAATGGGCCGATGACGTTAGTTACCTTTCTGAAAGTAAGCCCACCGATCTTTAAAGGAACCACGAATCCGACAAAGGCTGATAATTGGTTTCAGGCAATGGAACAAGCTTTGCAAACACAACAAGTGCCTGAAGATCAGTGTGTTGAGTTTGCCACTTACCAGCTCATGGGTGAAGCTCAGTATTGGTGGCAGGGAACCCGCCGTCTTCTGCAGTGGGATGGTGCTGCGATACCATGGGGGGCATTCCAAATTGAGTTCTACAAAAAGTACTTTCCCAATTCGGTTCAAACGGTTAAGGAGGTTGAATTATTGCAACTGAAGCAGGGTTTAATGTTAGTAGCTGAGTACACAAACAAATTTGAGGAGCTGTGTCGGTTTTTTAAGATCTGTTAGTGTGCTCCGGAGAACTTCGAAGAATGGAAATGCATTAAATACGAAGGTGAACTTCAAAGCAACATTTTGAGTACCGTGGGCCCGATGGAAATCAAAACCTTCTCTGAATTGGTAAATAAAAGCAAAGTTGCTGAGGATTGTGTTAGAAAGGCAGCATCAGATAAGGGTGATCACCGAGCTTTTGTTAGGAGGGATCAGTGGAGGAATTTTGTGCCTAGTGGTCGGAACTTCAAGCGAGGTGGTTATGTCCCACAACAACATCAGGGTCAAAATAATTTTTGGAGATTCAATGATAACAACAACTTGGGAAGAGGCAAAGGAAAGCAGGCTCATATTCCACAGAATGACTTGACTTGTAGAAGATGTGGGAAATATCACCAGAATACTCCGTGCGAAGCAGGTTTGGGTGTATGCTACTACTGTGGTGGATCCGGACATTTGTCCTGGAACTGTCTGAACAAGAAGAGGGATGATGTCGGGAGAGCACAGCAGCCAGGGCGAGTGTTCACCACTTCTGCAGCAGGTGCCGAGGGATCTGAGACATTGATTAGAGGTAACTGTGAATTAGCTGGTAAAGTTTTAAATGCTTTATTTGATTCAGGAGCAACACATTCGTTCATTGCATTTGAGAAAGCTAATGAATTAGGGTTGAAAAAGAAGGATGGAAGTATGTAGTTGTGCGTAGATTACAGACAACTAAACAAAGTAACTGTAAAGAATAAATACCCGTTGCCGAAAATTGATGATCTGATGGACCAATTGCAAGGAGCTGGTATCTTGTCCAGGATTGACTTAAGGTATGGTTACCACCAGATAAGAGTGAGAGATGAAGATATCCCGAAAACTTTTTTCAGAACTCGATACGGTCACTATGAATACACTGTGATGTCATTTGTGTTAACCAATGCTCCTGCTGTGTTCATGGACTATATGAATCGGATATTCCATCCTTTCCTGGATAGATTCGTCATTGTCTTCATTGATGATATTCTAATCTACTCTAACACTGAGGAGGAGCACGTAGAACACTTGCAAATTATGCTGCAGATTCTGAAAGAGAGAAAGTTGTACGCTAAACTTTCTAAATGTGAATTCTGGAAAAAATGAGGTGAAGTTTCTGGGTCATGTAGTGAGTAAGCAGGGAATAGCTGTAGATCCTTCTAAGGTTGAAGGAGTAATGGATTGGGAACGACCTACATCAACGACGGAGATTAGAAGCTTCTTAGGTTTAGCAGGATATTATCGAAGGTTTATCAAAGGCTTTTCACAAATTGCATTGCCTTTGACAAAGTTAACTTGAAAGGATGTGTCGTTTGTCTGGACATCAAAATGTGAGGAAAGCTTTCAAGCCTTGAAGGAGAAACTGACTACAACGCCTGTGCTTGTGTTACCTGAGCCTAATGAGCCTTTTGAAGTGTATTGCGATGCTTCGTTAAAAGGTCTAGGGTGTGTGTTGATGCAACACCAGAACGTGGTAGCTTATGCATCGCGTCAACTGAGACCTCATGAGATGAACTACCCAACTCATGACTTGGAATTGGCGGAAGTTGTATTTGCATTGAAGATTTAGAGGCATTACTTGTATGGAGTGAAGTTTCGAGTCTTCTCTGATCACAAGAGTCTCAAGTACCTCTTTGATCAGAAGGAGCTCAACATGCAGCAAAGGAGGTGGGTAGAATTGCTGAAGGATTATGACTTTGAGTTAAGTTACCACCCACGAAAAGCAAATGTTGTGGCGGATGCCCTAAGTCGGAAGACGTTGTGTGTTGCTTGGATGATGCTTCGAGAAGAGGAATTGCTAAAGGCATTTGAGAATCTGAACTTAGGTGTTCAAGAAGGGATTTGGATCCTCTAAATTTTGAATTTTACTTTAGAGAGTAAAGTTTGATCTCTCACTCTTGAATGGTTTCTCTCTCATATTTTTTCTTGGTCCCACCTATGAAATAAATGGTGAGAGATCAAACTTTACTCTTTAAAGTGAAATTCAAAATTTAGAGGATCCAAATCCTTCAAGAAGTGTCTAGAACTCTATGCTTACGTCAACTACAAATTTCAAGTGATTTTAAATCTCAACTCTTAAAAGCTCATCAAGACGATGAAGTATTACCGAAGATGTTACCGGGTACAGAACAAGGAGAGCAATGGAGAGTATCACGGGACAAAGACGGATTATGGAGATTTAAGGGTAGGATCATTGTGTCAGAAGCTGGAACCTTACGACAGGATATATTGAAGGAGGCACATAGGACCGGATTCTCTATTCACCTGGGAAGTACCAAGATGTACCATGATTTGAAGGCAATGTTCTGGTAGCCGGAAATGAAGAATAATGATGTGGCGTTGCATGTTTCAAAATGTTTGACTTGTCAAAAAGTAAAGATTGAACACCAGAGACCGTCCAGAATATTACAACCTTTAAAAATTCCGCAATGGAAATGGGAAAGTATCGCAATGGACTTTGTGTCTGGATTACCAAGGACTTGGACAAGATTTGACGCAGTATGGGTGATTATGGATCGGTTGACAAAGTCTGCACACTTTTTGCCTATCTGAATGAGTTATACCTTAGAAGAGTTAGCCCGTTTATATATCAAAGAGATTGTAAGATTGCATGGTGTGTCTACAACCATAGTTTCTGATAGAGATGCTCGTTTCACTTTAAGATTTTGGGGAGCATTTCAGAAAGCGTTTGGAACTCAATTGAGCTTAAGTACCGCGTATCATCGTCAATCGGAGAGGACCATTCAAATCCTAGAAGATATGTTGAGGGCTTGCGTTTTGGACCAACCAATGAGTTAGGATCGGTATATGCCATTAGTAGAATTTGCGTATAATAACAGTTACCATGCAAGCATCAGAATGGCTCTGTATGAGGCTCTGTATGTGAGAAAGTGCCAATCCCTGTTATGCTGGTATGAAGCTGGGGAAACAAGTTTGTTAGGGCCAGAGTTAGTAGCTAAAACTGCAGAACAGATTAAGAAAATCTGAAGCCGAATGCTTATCGCTCAGAGTCGCTAGAAGAGCCATGCTGATTAAAGACCGAAACCGTTAGAATTTAATGAAGAAGATCATGTATTTCTAAGAGTTACTCCAACAACAGGAGTGGGTAGAGCGATCAAAGTAAAGAAATTGAATCCTCGTTATATCGGTCCATTTCAGATCCTGAAAAGAATCGGGCCAGTGGCATATCGGATAGCTCTACCACCGCATCTTTCGAACCTGCACGATGTGTTTCACGTGTCGCAGTTTCGAAAATACACTTCTGATGCTAGCCACATTTTAGAAACTGAATCAGTTCAACTGAAAGAGGATCTGACGTTTCATGTGACTCCGGTTCGAATTGACGATACTAGTATTAAGCGATTACGCAGAAAGGAAGTCTCATTAGTAAAAGTTGCTTGGATTCGAGCTGGAATTGAAGAACACACTTGGGAACTTGAGTCAGAAATGAGAAAAGACTACCCATACCTATTTTCAGGTAACTGAATATGAATTTTGGGGGCAAAATTCTTAATTTGGTGGGTAGGATGTAAACCCCGCGAAATTAATAAATAATTAGCCAATAAATTAATTATTATTCAAAGGAATTAGAAAAATTAATTTTTATAATTTAGAGGAGTAGAAATATTGAAAATACAAATTTTGACACTAATTTTAAAGATTTTGGCCTAAAACTGGGTTAACGGGCCCAACCCATAAAACACATATACGAAGCCTTCTCCTTCATTTTATCCAGGAGATGCGCTGAAGAGTACGAGAAGAAAGGAGAGTTACGTTAAAACGTAAACCTAACGTCTCCGAAAAATTCAATCGTCCGTAACTTTCGATCCGGAGCTCCGATTGACGAGTCGTCAGTGACCACGTGTTCGTTTCGAAATTTTCTTCAATTCTATCTGAACAAAGTGGTAAGAAATTTTCATTTCTCACCCAGTTCTCCCTCTCCTCGATTTCAAAATTTTAGGGTTTGGATATTGAAGAATTGAATAATTTTGATGGTTTAGCTGAACTCTAGTAGCAGATAATCATTGGATTTTGTCCAGTTAATTCGTGGGTAAGGTAACGAATTGTTGAACCCTTGCAAAATATTGAATTAGTGAACTCTATAATGATTAAAGTGATATTATGTGAAATAGATTGTATTCTGGTTGATTTGGAGTTCAATTGGGCGATTTGGAACGAAATTCAAGTAATTAGGTATGGTTTTGGTTTCTCGTAGTTAATATTTAATGTCACGTGAAAACTTAGGCTAGAAGACCTTAAGATAGGAATAAACTGAATGAATTATTGATGGACTGTGAAAATGATATATGATGTGTGATTTGATTTTGTGAACGGTTTGTTATTGGAGTTGGTTGATTTTTAGGAAAGATTTAATATTAAAAATTAGTTTGATTTTGAAACAATTCGATATTGAAAATGATTTGAATGACTGAGAGGTATCTGGTCCATTGTATTTTCTAATAGGGTTGTTTTATTAATTATAGTCTGGTTTTCCTTCATCTTTTTCATCCCATTTCAAAATGAGAACTCCCATGGATATGATAAATAAGATTAATCTTGAGAAGGAAACATTGAGTCTTAAAGTTAGGGTAATTAGGCTTTGGACTATTTCCAATTTTAGTGGTCAGCTCTTCCCAAATTCTACGATGTGATTTTAATTGATGAATCTGTGAGTTCTTGTGTTCCAAGCATGCCTCAATTAATATATTATGGTCTAATCTTTTGTTTTAAATGCATTGTTCTTGGGTTGATTTGGGGTGTTTTCTTTGTTGTGTTTGTAACTCTTAAACATGTAAAATTTAGCATGTTGTGTCCTTATCTCATTCTCACTTTAGTCTACTCCTGGAATTTTTTGTATTTAATGTTTGGCTCTTTGTAGTTTGTCTTATTATTTGTCCTTTTTATTTTTCAAACTGTTATTTCATTTAATATGTGCCAATTATGCATTTTCTTTCCTTGGTCAGTGATGCCAAATTTGATACAAATTATCTTGTGTATTGACAGAGATGCAAAATACAAGTTACTGTTCAGAGGCCTATGATTTTGTCAGAGGGTCAAGTATATGTGATGAAGCACTTTTCTTATATTTTGATTTTGTGATTCTGAATAATTATTTGTACAGTTGTTAAGTGGTGCACGAAATTGTGATCTCTGGTAATGGCTCCAAAAACTTGGTGCTCTAATCTTAATTTATAATTTGTCACAACTTCGATACAACTAACCAGCAAGTGCACTGGGTCGTCCAAGTAATAAAACCTTACGTGAGTAAGGGTCGATCCCACGGAGTTTTCGAATAATAATAATAAATAAACAGAAAATAAAGATAGAGATACTTATGTAATTCATTGGTGAGAATTTCAGATAAGCGTATAGAGATGCTTTCGTTCCTCTGAACCTCTGCTTTCCTGCTGTCTTCATCCAATCCTTCTTACTCCTTTCCATGGCAAGCTTTATATAGGGCATCACCGTTGTCAATGGCTACATCTCATCCTCTCTGTGAAAAAAGTCCAAATGCTCTGTCACGGCATGGCTAATCATCTGGAGGTTCTCGATCATACTGGAATAGGATTCACCCTCCTTTTGCGTCTGTTACTACGCCCAGCACTCGTGAGTTTGAAGTTCGTCACAGCCGTCCCTTCCCAGATCCTACTCGGAATACCACAGACAAGGTTTAAACTTTCCG
>NC_029786.2:95361383-95363927 GCF_000816755.2 Arachis ipaensis | reverse complement strand
CATTCAATCTAAGGTAGAACGGAAGTGGTTCTCAGGAACGCGTTCATAAGTTGAGAATGATGATGACTCACATAATCATCACATTCATCATGTTCTTGGGTGCGAATGGATATCTTAGAAGTGGAATAAGTTGAATTGAATAGAAAACAGTAGTACTTTGTATTAAATCATGAGGAATAGCAGAGCTCCACACCTTAATCTATGGAGTGCAGAAACTCTACCGTTGAAAAATACATAAGTGAAAGGTTCAGGCATGGCCGAATGGCCAGCCCCCAAACGTGATCAATAGATCAAAAGATAATCAAAAGATGATCCAAAGATGTCTAATACAATAGTAAAAAGTCCTATTTATACTAAACTAGTTACTAGGATTTACAGAAGTAAGTAATTGATGCATAAATCTACTTCCGGGGCCCACTTGGTGTGTGCTTGGGCTGAGCTTGAAGTTTACACGTGGAGAGGTCATTCTTGGAGTTGAACGCCAGTTTGTAACGTGTTTCTGGCGTTCAACTCTGGTTCGTGACGTGTTTCTAGCGTTTAACTCCAGACTGCAGCGTAGAACTGGCGTTCAATGCCCTTTTGCGTCGTTTAAACTCGGCCAAAGTATGGACTATTATATATTGCTGAAAAGCCCTGGATGTCTACTTTCCAACGCAATTAGAAGCGCGCCATTTTGAGTTCTGTAGCTCCAGAAAATCCACTTTGAGTACAGGGAGGTCAGAAGCAGTCCTTCTTCAACCTCTGAATCTGATTTTTGCTCAAGTCCCTCAATTTTAGCCAGAAAATACTTGCAATCACAGAAAAATACACAAACTCATAGTAAAGTCCAGAAATATGAATTTAAAATAAAAACTAATAAAAACATCCCTAAAAGTAATTAGATCCTACTAAAAACATACTAAAAATAATGCTAAAAAGCGTATAAATTATCCGCTCATCAATAAGTCACGTATATAATTATATTATTACTCATATCACCTTTTTTTAAAACCATTAAAGTTATTACTTTACCTGTGTCATTTTTGAAAATGATTCATTATGCCGTAAGCTTATCCACTGGGATTCATGATTTAATTATGGTTGGAAATTAAGAAAGAGAAAAAAAGAGGAAAAGAATATCTATCGACTGTAAACACCCTTTGAGCATGTTTTTTAAAATTTTAATATAGAGCTAGACTAGAGTGGTATGAGGCTATTAGAAATTTGCATTTCCTACGCACAAATGCATTTTTTATTTTTTGCAATTGTTGTTTGAGTTGACCTCCTTTTTTTTATTGTTATTGTACAACTCTATACTTTTTTAATTTTATGTCTTTGTTGGTTGGATAGATATTTTTAGTAGTAGTAGTATAAGTCACATGATTTGTTAAATTTGATAGGTTGAAAAAAATTTAGAGGCACATTAGGAAGTATTTTTGGAATACTGCTCTTTATTTTTCAAATGGTATATTAAAAGTAGATTATATTTTTGCTTTACCTTTCAAATAAAAGGTAGAGCAAAAAGTAACGTCCTCTACAGTGCTTTCTTTAAACTAAGTTAGGATTCAAATTAAAAGATAGTGATTAAGAGATTTGAAGGATAGTTCAAGTTGAAAAAAAACTTTGTTTTTATTTCTGTATTTCTTTTTTTCATCTTGAAAAATAAGTTTGATGAGAGATTTCGGACATTTATTCTTTCTCTTTTTTTCAATCAACAAATAAATAAAATCAAAGGTCAAAATAGTAGTTTTTTAAAATCTTTAAGTTCCTCATCTTTTTATGCACTGGGTCTTTTAAATTTTATAGACTTTCATTAGCATTGAAAAATGATAACTTATATTTTTGTAAAATAATTTTTTTATCTAAGAAATAAATTATTTTAACATAATAAATCAAAGAATTTTTACATAAATGATATTGGTTATGGTTCTTATTTATGTTTTATCTTTTAAACTGTGTCGTTTATATGTTTAAATTGTATTTGTTGTCGCATAATTTATGAAGTTGAATATGATACAATATACTGTGAGGCAGGATTTCTTTAGCCAATTCTAAGTGCTCGTCAAATAGTATGCTGACATTCAAATAAATGTTTTGAAAAATAAGAATAGAAAGAATGAGTATAAATTTGGTCTTAATTAAAAAAAATTTACAAATTATGATGGATTAAGAAATGATACTTATGTATTTTGAGTAGTGATAAAATAAATAAATTTTTTATCTTTAAATAAAAAAATTGAGCAACAAAAATACATTTATTAATATAAAAAATGACAATCTAAAAGAACTGAAAAAAAAATAGAAATTTTCAATCTGTGCGATGCACGGGTCTTCTGCTAGCTAGTAAGATACAAAGCATGAGCTCTCAGATGAAGAATAATGAAAAATTAAAAATCACAAGTAATATTAGCAGTATCAAAGAATAACAATCATGTATAGGTTATTCACTATCAGATGAACAACAAATAAATTGCAGGAGAAACAAATATAGTAGAAGAACAATCTAATACTCACTACTGGTGTTCAATATTGTGGTTGGAAGAGAAGAAATGGTCGCCAAAAAGA
>NC_029786.2:95340816-95361215 GCF_000816755.2 Arachis ipaensis | reverse complement strand
AGCTCGAACCGTGATGGTGAATAGCGAACAACAAACTCAAACCGTGACGGTGAACGGTGAACGACAAACGGCAAACTCAAACCGTGACGGTGAAGGATGAATGGCGAACGGCGAACTCGAACTGCGACAGTGAATGGCAAATGACGAACTCAAACCGCGACGGTAAACAGCAAACGTGAATTGTAGCGCGGTAATGATTTCTCTTCTCTTCTCACTGCGAGAGAGATATTTACTACATTAGTAAAGATTAAAAAATTACATGTATAAATGTCACCATATTAATGAATGAAGACCCTTAAAATAAGAGTTAGAAATCAAGTGTATTTATATAGTCAATTTGGTGTAGTGGTTGTAACTATCAGAATTATATTGGATTATCGAATTTAATTGTAGCACAATATTAAACTCATTTAAACTTTTTTTAGATTAGAATAAAATGTTTAAAATATTAAAATTATTATAAATTGGATTATCGAATTATATTGAATTTTTTATGGTTAGAAATGGTTATTTATTCTACGTTTGGATACATCTTTAAAAAAAAGTACTTTTATTGTAAAAAAAGTATACTATTTTGGTTCCTAACGTTTGAACGAATTCTTAATTTGGTTCCTAATATTTCAAACGTCCAATTTCAATCCTAAAAGTTTTCAAATAGGTTTAATGTTGTCTTATTGTTAAATTTGACAATAGAATTAATATATTAAAGAGTTAATAATTTTCGATTTCATTACGTAAATAAAATCAACTTATCAATAATCACCAATATAAATTTTTTTTCTAGAGTATTGATTATTAATTGCTAAGATTTAGAATTTTGTAAAAAGAAAAATGAGAAAACCTAAAGCTAAAAAAAAAAAAAAGTATAAAACAATGATATTTTGACATGATTTTGTACACGTCATTCCTTTGATTGATGACTTTGAAATTTGTTGTGGCGTATCAACTACATACATCATAAATCAGATTGGGTCCCAATATAAATAGTAGATGAGAAACATGTTCAAAGTCTTCATCAATCGTGCGAGGACCAAAGTGGACATTTAACGTTTACATTAGTAACTTAATATGACACATGTATGATTGACTAACCACACTAATAAAAGATACAATTCCTATTACAAAAATAAATTTTAAACATTTCTAAAATAATAAAAATTTAAAGAATCAAGTTTCTGAGATTAATTTTAGATTTTCCTTTTACTATTTTAAATCATCCGTTCCCTACATTTGCTTTCTTCGGATTCCTTTGATCTTAGCATTTCAAATAAAGAGATGCATGCATCAGATCTTATTGGAAGTATGCATGCATTGGAGACATTACTACAAAATTATTATACCAACCAAAGATCCAGTTTAACTAAACAAAACAGATACAGATAAAAGGACAAAACAAAGGTGGTGGTTCATAAACACAAAGCCCCACCACTTGAAAAAGGTAAGAATAATCATTCACATACAACAAGAAATTAATTGTCTTCTACCCTATAGACTCAAAATCATGACAAATAAGAAAACAAATGTTACCAATTGCTGGGATAACATAACCTCTAATAAATTTAATATAAGATATCTATGTTTAGATCTTTACTATTTATTACATACTATAATTCAAAATTATTTGAGAGTAAAAAAAAACATAAATTATGTAAAATAAGTCAAGCAAAAAAACAGAATTTAGTAATGCATAACATAGACATTGTACTCAACAGTAGCATCACCAGATTTAAGATCTAGCCAATGAGTCCTTGCTTCGGCATAGCCTCTGGCGAATCTAAACAATCCACTTCCACCAATTACCGGCATCTCCCTCACCTTGTTAAACACAGCGTTCCTCCCCAAGATGGTGATGGAACTTCCATTGTATTTTCCATCAATGAAAGCAAAGTTCATGGCCATAAGAAGGTCGACTTCGGTTTGACAAGCGGAGGCGTAAAACCCCTGAGCCCTTCCAACAAGCTTGGAGTTCAATTTAGGACCTAGGGTCAAAGGGTTGTCGATCATTCTGACCAACCCAAATGCGGTGGTGGTGTTGATCTTGGTCATGGGTGGTGTAACAACCGAAACTGAAGTTGGGTTTTGGCCACTAAGGATGTCATGCCAATAGAATTTGAAGTGGGAAACCTTCTCTTCTTTGTTTAGGCCGAGGAGGCTCCGGTCGATGGGGCGAACGAAATCGCTGGCTCCGGTGAGGGTGTGGCATGAGAGGAGAAGAGTGGTGATGATGAAGAAGAAATGTGTGGTGGTCATGGTTGGGAATCAGATCAGAGAAGAATGATGCAAAGTACTAATTGCTAATGGCTCCACTAAAAAATGTGGGTTGTTGAATGAAGAGGGAAGAAAAGGTGTTGAGGCTTTTATAAATGGGGAATCTGTGGTGTAGACATAAATTTAATGATAAAGGTACATTCACTAAAAAGAAAAAACATGTATGGAACCACTTTTCTTCTAACAAAATTCTTTGGTTGGAATTTTGAGTTAATGGTTTTAGCATTATTCATATATTATTATTTATATTGGTCTTGCAAAGTATATGAATAAAAAAGCATTTTTTTCAACAATATCGGTGAGATGCAATTTCTTAGCAAATTAAACAAAAATCTCTTTAGAGAAGAAATTGGAAGGGGGGAAAATGTAGGATGGGGACCCGAAACCTAAGTTAGTGGGGTTTGGTTGGTGTGAGGGTGTCATTATTAGTTGACGAGTGAAAGATGGGGTAGTAAGCACTTTTTTTTTTCTTCTTTAATTTCCAAAATGGACTTGTTAAAGCATAAAAGGGAATGATTTATAGGAGGAGAAAGCTAAAGGAACAATGAAAATTTTGAGCAATATGAACAACCACCAATCAAATAAAAATACATTATATATTAATTTAATGCTACTAATTAAATTTATTCTTTTAATCCTATTAATTCACATTGTTTACACATTGTTCAAAAATCTTGTTTGTTACCTATACTTTTTCTTTCTAGAATGTGTGCCTCTCATATCATCATTAGAAACCGGCAGGAAGATGCTTCTCTCATGTGGAATTGTTATATGATGTAAAATTGGCAAAGCGTGCCTGCCTCTTCCTAATAATTCTTTTATATATTAAAGAAAAAACCAGTTATGTGTTTATATTTAAAAGGGAAATTAACAAGTGATCCAAGGAAAGAAAAAAAGGTAAAACAATAAAGACTAAAAAAGAATGTGCTATTTTCAAGCACATGCCGTGGTCCGCGTGCACTAAGAATTGAAGACAAAGATTTCTCATTATATAAGGTATGATAAATTAAGGTTTTTATATATAAATAAAAATTATATTTACTAATTTATTTACTTTTTGAAATTTTTATTGTTTTAAGCATTATCTCGAAATTTCACTGACAGTGTTTATTTAGCAGTCAAAATCTGTGCAATAATAAAAGAACGCAATTATGCAATTTCTGCCAACGCAATAGAAAAAAGAGAATTTCTTCGACTATTGCACAACTGCTGCCTGCGAAATAGGAGGAACTAGTATATAACAACGCAGATAGCGCGCCTACGCTTTCACTTCCAACCATTTGCTAAATTTCAACTAAACTTGAATTGAGAGTAAAAAAAAAAAGAAAAAAAAAAGGAGAAAAAAATAAGAGGGGTTGCCGCAATGACTCGTCAGTAACAACATTAATCGTTTAAATAAAGGCAAACTTATCGTGGACTACATCGATAATCAGGTTAAAATTTAATTTTTTGTTTATTATATTATATTTTAATATGCATGTAGTAACTATATTATAGTTATTAGTTGGTTAGTTGTTAACCATTTAATTAGGATAATTTGAACATATTAAGGTATGGACTGTTATAAATATATAAATTAGGGAGATGTATTCATATTTTACGTTGCCAAAATTTGAATATTTTTAAATTAATAAAATTTAATGTAAAAATATTTGGATTTATGTTAATTATTGTAGTTTATTATGAATGAGATAAATGGTGATTTATGATTGACAGATTTTTAGAGATATTTTACATAATATATCTTATTGTTAACGATGGTTTAAATTGTGCTTAATGTAAAAAATATATAGAGTCAATGGTCGATGGGTCTTATTTTTTAGAAGAAACGAGGACTTAGGAGTAGAGAGACTACCTGATGCATTACTACTTTATGTAGAGGAAGTTGGTGTTGCCCATGAGGCACGAGTTAGAGATTTTCACTTCGACAACTCGCTCCTTGCGGCCTTTACAGATAGATAACCTCTAAAGACACATTCATTTCACATGTCATGGGATGAGTGTACCTTCACCCTTCATGATGTCGCTTATCACCTTGGCTTGCAAACGCATTAAGAGCCGGTTGGTGGTTGCAACCGAGTCTTTCACCATTAAAATGACGTGGTTTAAGACTCGGTTGAGACAGATGCCTGTTGATGCTGCATTAGATGTACTCTGGCAATGTGCACGTTATTAGAACTCAGATTGATTGGCAGGATACTAATGACAAATAAATCTAGCACGACCATACATATTAGATAGGTCCCATTGATTGTTGATTTCCAGAGTTGTAGGGACTACTCGTAGGGTTTTACTGTGCTCCTCTGGACCTACCATTCATTGTGCATGGCTATCAATTTAAAGGTGGGTGACTTGGCCAGATGCATCCAACTCATGCTTTCTTGGATTTAACACAGATTCCGGTAGTGGTATCTTGACGATAACGACGAGGTGGGTTTTTCATTGGCTGCGAGGTATGTCTTTATCTGTGCAATATTTTTTATTAGTTGCTATTTTTTTATTTTGCTACTAAACATATTTTTTGTTTTGCATCTCTAGGTTAGCTGGACACATATTTAACACATATTTTTTTTGCTACTAAACAGACGCTATGGGAAGAATGTTTGAGTTGCCGTCTTGTACAATAGCCATTAGCAAAATTTCTCTGTATTGCCCATAAAAATGTGTGTCATCAATAGGTATCAAATGTTTGCAATACTCAAAGGTTTTAATGTAGGAAGAAAATGTCTAAAATGCCTTATCAAACTACATATAATCAAAGTCTCGAAGAATGTGTTCATAGCGTGGCACAAGCTTGATATCATGAACCGTATCTGGCAAACATTGCTCAATCGCATTTAACAACCTTGAAAATTAGTTGTATGACTCTTTCCAATTGTCATAAATTTGAGCAATTGCTTTTTGCTTTGCCATCTAAACCTTCCTGTACGACGACTTAAACTTGTAGCTCTGCTCCACTACGCTTGTAGTACTCTAATCAGAACGGAAGGATTATCTAAATTAATTAATATATCACCATTTTTAGTAATTTTACTACAATGAAATGTAAACATGTAATAATTTTTTCAAAAAGAAATGCAAAATTTTAAACAATTACCTTCTATCATAGAGTTAGAAAAGATAACTTTGCAGATCAGGTTGCTATCAAGATTTAAATAATCTTAGGACATTGTTGGTATTAAGCACGTGTGCATAGCCTCATATTTACGAACCTCCCAATAACCAAGATTCTGTCAATATGCAACCCAAGTGCTTCAGTGCAACTTACAGCATAATATCTTCACCGATAATGATACTTCAGATGATCATATTCGACCGCCCGATACTCTACTCTGACAAATGCCATAGTTATTGATGGCAAGGTGAAGAGACTCTCTACTATAGAATCTAAGGCGGCCAACCCTTAGCTCTACACTCCCATCTGACTTATAGTCATCAGCACCCCTAGACCGAAAGATATTGGCATCACCTGCATAACATCTACATCCAATGTCGAATAATGACTGGAACTTAGGCTCGGCTAGGTAGTGGTAACGGTGGTGGAAAGATATGCAGTCAGAAAGTAAACGACGATAGTTAGGTTTCTGAAATAAACTTTGTATCGCCATCATTGTCACTATCAGAAACATATTAGACTCACTCCTTGTCTGACTCAGAGTCTTCGAAAACCAAATTAGCACCAGATTCACTCACTGGGAGTGAAGAGTGAATTCTTGTGGGGAATTTGGCTCTTCCCGCTTGAGTAGGTCCTACTGCATAAACTGTTGGGAGTAAACATGAGGAAGAAGAACTACAGATAATGTCCATCAACTCAATGCAAAGTTTCATCACTTGTTTGGTCACAATTTTCCATGACAATCGAACATAGCTCGCACATGATCATCACCATTTATCCAGAATACCTTATATAAAATATTTCGCAAAGGGTCCATTGAAATGCACCGATACCAAAATTTTTGAACATGCTTAATCCTAAGTATTTGCATATTGACCAAAATCAAAATTTTAAACTTCGTCATCGAATGTGATGAGTTTGGAAAACTCTAAATTAATATCAGTGATGACTAAACATTATTAATATAATTAATTAAAAATTATTAAATTAATTTCGAATTAAATGATGATCAAAATAATTTTGCAATGCAGGTTTTCTTATTGGGCCAAACAGAAAAGCAGAATTATTGTAAGCCCAATACGCTTAAAACCAATCAGCCTTTATTAATGTTTCCTATATTATTTGGCTGAAGCAATTTGTGATTATTTGGGCCAGATTGAACTATTATTACTATAAGCCCAATCACAAACTTTGCTAATTAGACCAATGCATGGTCCGAATCCACTAAGCAAAGAAAGCAAAGTTCCATTGCTTACAACGGATCTCTTCTTTAAACATGTGATGGAACTCAAAATTTTATTGAGAAGAATTAATACATGCATGGGAACTATGAGAAAGAAATTGTCATTGATTTGATTGATGGCATAATGAGGCACGCTACCTAAAGCAAAGGGAAGTAATTAACTTTAATTCATCAAATCCATTTGATTGCTTCTCTTTCTACACTCTCTACTCTCTCATCTTTTCTTTCTTTCCTTCGGTCATGTCACAGAAAACTATGGAAGCTAAGTTGAGCTACCAGAAGAAAGAAGGAGCTTGATGCATCAAGACCATCGAGCTGATGGTAAGAAAACATAAAAAAATATAGTGGCTAAGATCTGCAACCATGAAAGGAAAGATATGGTGATGAGATCTCAGCCTCTCCATACCAAAAATGGATAAGGAAGATTTCGGCCAGCAAGGAGAAGATTTTTGGAATGGCTTGTCTCTGCTTTTGAGTTCACTCATCACAGAAGGTAGCTAGGGTGGCTGCGTGAGGGAGGAAGCAAAAGTGGAGCAGATGAAGCTATCATCATCATGAAGCATCAATGGCCAGAAATTCATCTTGAAGAGCAAGCCAAGGATGGAGCGCTCGGATTGATGAAGATTGATGACCAAGGAAGGACTAGAGGTAATTGCATGTTGGGTTTTGCATGGGTTATCTCTTCTCTCTCTCTGGCCAAACCGGTTCTGTTTCTTGGAGAAGAAGAAGTTGGCTTGGCTTTTGGTTTCAACCTTGGAGGCTTCTCCCTATAAGTAAGGGTGAACAGTCAGGGTTTGATTCAAGGAGAAAGTGTGAGAGTGCAAGGCACAGAGTTCTCAGAGTTACCTGAGCTAACAGATTTCTCTTCTCCTTCAATGTATTCTGTTTTGTATTTTTCTGTTTAATTTTGTCATGTCTTGAGTCTCATGGAAAAAGGCAAACAGTGAGGTTTGTATGAAAAAGTCATAGAGCAGAAAAAGGCAGAGAGTGCAAAATTAAAAGAAAAAGCCATAGATGTCCTTAGAGTTCCTTTGTTCATCTATGTTGTGTTTCATGATTCTGTGGGAATCCCCTTGTAAGTTGGGTTAGCACTTTACAATCTGTAATCAAGAAGATTATAGTGAAATTCCATCATTGTTGTGATGGAGACTGGATGTAGGCTGCACTGCACTTAGCAGCTGAACCATGATATATCTGGGTGTAACTTTCTCTCTTCTCTACTCCATTTCTGTTTTTACTACACAGGAGCTAAAACTGAAAAATATCTCGTGCCAAGTGACGAGACAAAAATAAAAGTCTCGTGGCCAGGGACGAGACAAAAATAAAAAAGTCTCCTGAAGTTATTTCCAAGACCAGCAAGTGTTACTGAGCGAAAAGGGGGCTAAGATTCAACCCCCCTTCTCTTAGCCACTGAAAACCATTAATTGGTATCAGAGCTTGGTCTCAAAGAGATCAAGCTTTGCAGCTTGGAGAAAAAATCCAGATGGCAGAAAGCAGTGGCTCTAATCTGGTGTCCTACAACCTTACAGAAGGACAGTCAAGCAATAGACCGCCTCTTTTCAATGGGAAAACTATACCTATTGGAAAGAGAGAATGAAGATCTTTGTGCAAGCAGTAGACTACAGACTCTGGAAGATCATCCTGGAAGGTCCTCAATTTCCAACTAACACAAGTGCTGAAGGAGTAGTCACTCTTAAACCAGAAGCAAGCTGGACCGAGGAAGATAGGAAGAAGGTGGAGCTAAATGCCAAGGCTGTCAACTTGTTCAACTGTGCTATTAGTTTCGAGGAATACCGACGGGTATCACGATGCACAACGGCAAAGGAAATCTGGGACAAACTGCAAATCACTCATGAAGGAACCACCATTGTAAAGAAGACTCGGACAGATATGTTGAACAGAGAATATGAAATGTTTGCAATGAAGGAAGGAGAGTCCATTGATGAACTGTTTGAACGATTCAACATCATCATTGTTGGCTTAAATGCTCTGGAAATTACGTATCCTGATTCTGTGCTTGTAAGGAGAGTGTTGAGATGTCTCACAAAAGAGTGTGAAACAAAAGCTTTAATTATTTCTGAGAGCAGTAGCATAGATTCCATGACATGTGATGATTTGAGAGGAAACCTTCTTGCTTTTGAAAACACTTATTTGAAAAAAGATTCAAAAAAAAAAAAGGAATTGCTTTTTCTTCTGTAACTAACCCTCTGGATGATGAATCCAGTGATAACTCTTCTGAAAATGAGTTTGTGTTGTTTGCCAAAAAATTCAGAAAAATGGTAAAGCTCAAAGGCAAAGGCAGCAGCTCAAGGAAAATGAAGAAAGACCTTAGCAAAGTAACTTGTTACAACTGCAAAAAAATTGGGCATTTCAAATCTGATTATCCCAAGTTAAAGAAGGAGGAGAAGCCAAAAAGAGGAAAGAAGAAGGGACTGATGGCTTCATGGGAAGATTTGGAAAATGACTCAGATGATGATGATGAGGAATCCGAGACCAAGTCACAACCATGTCTCATGGCAGATCACATAAATCAGGTGCGCCTAGCATCCAAACGGAAGGAGAATATGTGGTATATGGATAGCGGAGGATCTAGGCATATGACCGGAAAGACAACCTTCTTCATAAAGCTTGATGAATATGATGGAGGACTTATCACTTTCGGTGATGATGCAAAAGGAAAAATAATGGCTGTTGAAAAAGTTGGTAAAAATTTTTCGTCTTGTATAGTATTTTTTTTTTCTTATTTAGTGTGTAACATTTAGTTTTTGATGTGTAGTATTTTAAAAGACAATTGGGTGTCCACTCGTAATATAGAAATAAAAAGCAGTTAGAACTCCAACAAAAAAAATAGCACCTTCCGGAATGTGTTTAATTTTCGAACATGACTCATACAAATTGCAAATATTTTGTAAAGAGCTTTATGACGTTGAGTAATGCACAATGAAGTGTCTGACAAGAGTAGTGGCCAAGTATCACCCAAATGATGATATCGCAATTGATATAATTTAGTATAGAACACAAAATAAAAGAAACATTATTTAATTGTATTTGGAATAAACAAAATTGAGAAGTAAGTTAATTTTAATTGATTTGATTTAGTGATTAAATATTACATCTTTTTTTTTTGGTGACTTGATTAAATATTACATCTGAAATAAAATATAAAGTGACATAAAAATTATTTTACATATCAAAATTAATGATCTATCTATCTTTAATCTTGTTTATATAGAATTTCTTCCGGACGAGATTAAGTGCTTTTTTGGGGACATTTTTTGTCATAAAACTGAAAATTAAGGATCATAAATTAGGCCCAGGTGTTACCTAGATTATTTTTTTATTTGTATTTTTTTTTATATAGTGGGAGTACATAAGGAGTACATAGTATATAAGAAGTTATAACTCAACAAATATTTTTTAAGGGATTTTTCATTCTTTTCAAAATGAGAACAACTTATTCTTTTCCCTCTCTTAATCCCTTATGGTCATCAACATCACAGCTTGAATAGCTTAGGGCATGAAATTTTCTTCATGGTGCGGTGAGCGTGGAAAGCAATCAAGCTGTGAATCTAGTTGCCAATTTTGCCATTTTCTTTCTTTTCCTAATTTTTCTTTCGAAATTTTCTTTTCCCTTTTCTTACCTCTTCCTTCAAACTCACCCAATAGAGTTTGATGAGAGGCTATTTCACAAGATTATTTCTTGTTGAACATAGCTGTTCCGATCAACGAGTTGGAAGGAAGAAGATCTGGATCCCCATTATTCTGTGATTCATTGATTTCTCAACAATGGCTGACAACCAGAGCAACGCAGTACAGATGGATGTAAACGCACTAGCCAATCTCCTCCATCAACTCACTACTCTTCAGTCCCAAATCTCGAAGAACAACATAAGTCCAATTCAAGATCAATCAAGCCCCTATTTTATCCATCCGGGAGAAAATCCAGGTACACCGATTATTTCAATCGTGTTAACACCCAACAATTATGGTAGTTGGAGTCATGCTATGATTAGAGCACTGAGTTCGAAGAACAAATTGAAATTTATTGATGGTACCATAAGAAAACCTGAGAATAATAATGTTGAATATGAGGCATGGGAAAGATGCAACAATTTGATTGTTTCTTGGATCAATCTTTCATTAAGTCCTGGAATTCGTGATAGTGTTATGTGGAACAATGTTGCTGTTGATTTGTGGGAGGAACTTAAGCACAGGTACTACCAAGGGGACAGGTTCAGAATTGCAGAACTCCAAGAGGAACTTTTTGCCATCAAGCAAGGTGATCTGACCATCACTGATTATTACACAAGGCTCAAACAGATCTGGGAGGAGCTCAACAATTTCAGATCCATTCCAAACTGTGTCGGATGTGCAGAGTCATGCTCTTGCGGATTATCAAAAATAAGAGGATACAGAGATGAAGATCAAGTAGTCAGAATTTTGAGAGGGTTGAACGAACAATACTCTACCGTTAGATCACAAATCATGCTCATGTCACCTCTACCAGATCTAAACACAGTATTTTCTATGCTAACACAGCAAGAGAGACAGTTGACCAACATGGACAACAATAAAATTTTGTTCAATTCCACTCAAAATACAACTGCATCACAAGTGCTCAATTCCTCATCTAATAGAGGCAGAGGAAGAGGGCGAGGGAGATCAAGTCAAGGTGGTAGAGGTCGTGGAGCTAAGATAGTATGCTCTTATTGCAACAAGCTTGGCCACACAGAAGATGTGTGCTATAAGAAACATGGGTACCCCTCCCATTTTCAGCAGCGGCAGCAACATCCCACCACAATCAATCAAATGATCACTGAGGAGCATGCTAATGTACTCAATGATAAACACCCCCAGCTCAATTGCCTCCAAGAGAACACTGGAATGTCAAGCTCTGAATTCACTCCAGAACAAAAATTTGCCTTGTTGGAGCTTATCAAAGGCAAAAGTGTGCAGCAACAACCTCATAATGCAAACCAGGTTAATTCTATTCAGACCTCCACTCCAGGTAAAATCATTGTATTACAATTTAATACAAGAATTATGAGTATTATAACTCCAAAATCTGCACTATGGGTCATTGACTCTGGTGCGACAGATCATGTGACTTTTGACTTAAAAGATTTTGCAAGTTTTCAAAATATTGCTCCAATAAATGTGATATTGCCAAATGGAACCAAAACTGTGAGCACCATTGTTGGCACAATCATATTTTCTAAAAATTTTTTTCTCAAAAATATTTTGTACATTCCCTCTTTTGATTTCAAATTGATTTCTGTGTCAAAATTAACCTCAAATTTACATTGTCAAATGTTAATCAATGATAAGTGTTGTGAGATACAGGATCAATCCACATCGAAGATGATTGGCATTGCTAAGTGCGGAGATGGGCTATATACAATGAGTAGAGAAATAGAATGCTTTCACCTTCAACCCCCTTCAATAAAGCAAGCTTCATTGGCAGCAGCTTCTACCACTACTCATAACATAGCATCTTCACAAACTGAGCATAACAAGATTTGGCATCTTAGATTAGGACATATACCTATGCATAGACTGATTTTAATGAAAAAAGATTATCCTTTTATAGATTGCACTGCTTCAACATTTCCTTGTGATTCATGTCATTTTGCAAAACAAAAGAAGCTATCTTTTGATCTTAGCACAACTGAAATAAAGAATTGTTTTGATTTAGTTCATATGGATATCTGGGGTCCTATTTCTGTCCCTTCCAATGAAGGACATAAATATTTTTTGACTGTGGTGGATGGCAAGAGTAGATTTACTTGGACTTTTTTTTATGAAAACAAAATCTGAGGCATCACAATTGGTTATTAACTTTGTAAATTTTGTCAAAGTACAATTTGAAAAACAAGTTAAGTGTATAAGAACTGACAATGGACCAGAATTCACTCTAAAGTCCTATTTTGCATCAACTGGCATTCTACACCAAACTTCTTGTGTAGAAACACCAGAGCAAAATGGAATTGTAGAGAGAAAACACCAGCACATTTTAGGTGTTGCTCGAGCACTGTTGTTTCAATCAGGAATTCCACTTTGTTTTTGGCAATATGCAGTTGCTCACGCTATTCACCTAATTAATAGGTTGCCCAGTATTAAATTGGATAATGTCAGTCCTTATAAGGTTTTGTATGGTACATTACCCAATCTTTCAGATTTAAGAGTATTTGGTTCTCTTGCATATGCCTCCACGTTAACAAATTCAAGAACAAAATTGGACCCAAGAGCCAGAAAAGCAGCATTTCTCGGTTTCAAATTTGGAACAAAGGGTTTTCGACTTATTGATTTGAAGTCAAAAGAAATTTTCATATCTAGAAATGTAACTTTCTATGAAACTCATTTTCCATTTTCACATTCCACAAGCACTGAAACTACGACACCCACTCTTCTTCCACAATGCATTGACATTTTTCAATATGATACACCATCCACACATCATTTGCCATCACCTACACATACCACACTCACAGATTCAACTGCAGATATCTCAAGCTCAATGCATTTACCTATTTCTTCACATACCATTGCACCCACTAGCACCCCACACACCAACACTGCACCTGCATCACAAAACTACATCATCCCGCATGACTGCATCACTCGAAAATCTGAAAGGGTCAAGAGATCGCCTGCTTATTTGAAGGACTACCATTGTATGATATCCCATACAACGCATCCTAGCAACTTTGCCAACTCTAACACCTTATATCCTATCTCACAATATTTGTCATATGATAAACTAAACCCAGAATATAAGTCTCTTTCTCTAGCTATCACCTCAAATCCAGAACCTAGCACCTATGAGGAAGCGGCTGCACATGAATGCTGGAGAAAGGCAATACAAGCTGAATTAGTAGCTCTGGATCAGAATAGAACTTGGTGTCTCACTGAACTCCCAAAAGGCAAGAAAGCTGTGGGTTGCAAATGGATTTTTCGGGTAAAATTCAATCCCGATGGAACCATAGAAAGGCACAAAGCCAGGCTAGTTGCAAAAGGATTCACTCAAGTGCAAGGAGTAGATTATGGTGATACATTTAGTCCAGTTGTCAAAATGACTACTCTACGAGTAATATTGGCATTGGCAGCGGCAAAGAAATGGCATTTGAAACAGCTGGACGTCAACACTGCCTTCCTTCATGGAGATTTGGACAAGGAAGTTTACATGCGGATACCGCCCGGTTTGGATGTGTCACAACCAGGTTTGGTCTGCAAATTACAAAAGTCTCTATATGGACTTAAGCAAGCTAGCAGGCAATGGAATATTAAGCTCACTCAGACTCTTGTTGATGCTGGTTATAAGCAGTTTTTTGATGATCACTCCCTCTTCATCAAGAAATCTTCTGAAGGCTTCACTGCCATCCTAGTATATGTGGATGATTTGGTTTTAACCGGTGATAACATTGGTGAAATCAATTCCATCAAGCAGATTTTAGATGACAAGTTTAAAATCAAAGACCTTGGTGATCTCAAGTACTTCTTGGGAATGGAAGTCGCACGCTCCAACTCGGGAATTCACATTTATCAACGGAAGTATGCCATGGACCTTCTCAAGGATTTTGGTTATCTGGATTGCAAGCCTCTCTCCACTCCATTTGATTATAGTCAGAAACTCTCGAAGGAGTCGGGTACTATTTTAACTGACAACACTACTTACAGACAACTCATCGGCCGACTCCTTTACCTCACAAACACTAGACCCGATATCTCCTATGCTGTGGGGCGTTTGAGTCAGTTTTTGGACTGTGCAACCACCTCTCACCTGCAGGCTGCTTTCCGTGTGCTTCGATACTTAAAAGGTAGACCTGCAACTGGTTTATTCTTCTCCTCTACTTCTGATATGCATCTCACTGGATTTGCCGATGCTGACTGGGCTACCTGTGCCGATACTCGTCGCTCTGTTTCTGGTTATTGCTTCATGCTTGGAAGCTCTCTTGTCAGTTGGAAGAGTAAGAAACAAACCACTGTTGCCAAGTCCTCTGCAGAAGCTGAATACAGATCTCTTGCAGCTGCCACTTGTGAAGCTAGCTGGTTGTCTTTTTTAATGGATTTTCTTGGTTTGCCGCTTCAAAAATCTATCACCCTATTCTGTGACAACCAGTCAGCTATTCATATTGCCAACAATCCCATCTTCCATGAAAGAACCAAACACATTGAAGTAGACTGCCACATTGTTCGTGAAAAACATCTGTCTGGTCTCATTCATCTTATGCCGGTTCGGTCCCAAGACCAACTTGCTGATTTTCTTACCAAAGCTCTACCACCAGGTCCCTTCTCTACTAATGTTTCCAAGCTAGGATTGTTAGATTTATACAATTCTAGCTTGCGGGAGGGTGTTACCTAGATTATTTTTTTTATTTGTATTTTTTTTTATATAGTGGGAGTACATAAGGAGTACATAGTATATAAGAAGTTATAACTCAACAAATATTTTTTAAGGGATTTTTCATTCTTTTCAAAATGAGAACAACTTATTCTTTTCCCTCTCTTAATCCCTTATGGTCATCAACATCACAGCTTGAATAGCTTAGGGCATGAAATTTTCTTCACCAGGTTCAGAAAAGTATCATCATTAGGCCCAATAAGAAACGCAATGAGGTTAACGAAATAGAAACAATGACAGCGTCACCTGCCTCATTAGGAGCTGCACTCATATTTGAATTCTGAATGAGAAATATAGAATTCATGTTAGTAGTAGTAGTGTGTATAAGTGGGTGTTGTGTTGTGTAATGTGTCAGATCCAAAAAAAGAAAGCACAATGGTGTTACTCCCGTCCAAAACAAAAAAAAAAACAAAAAACCATAATGGGGTTACTTAAAGCAGGTCTACCAGCTAAACCAGCCAAGAATATAGAGCTAAAGTACAAACAACTCACTAAATTTGTGGATTTTAGTAGGGGACGGATTCGGTACGCAGGAGTAGTTTGCGCACGGAAACGCCAAGGTACTCTTTGGCGCTCCAGTAAGCCAAAAAATATCGAAATCAAAATATCTGTTTTTATGGGGTCTTTTTTTTAATTACACATAAAATAGAGGGATAATTTTTTTTATTTTTTTTAAATGAATACATTTCACTCAATTGTTAAAAGCTGCTAACTTCTTTCTCCAAGTTTTCTTCTTCTCCTTTCTTTGTCGTCGCAAGCGTCCGCTCCTTCTATTATCTCCATCACCAACAACAACTCAACCCTCCCCATCGCCTCTCCTACTTGCTCCTTCGCGCTACCAACTCCTTCTCTTTCCCACTCAGCCATGGTGGCTGTAACACCCTCACTATCAGAAATCACGCTTCCGGCTGCGCTACTCTGATAGCAAGGAGTATTACGACTACTTAACATACTAAATATTAGAATAGGAGCGTATAACTCGATACTGTATTGCTGATTTCTTTGAAAACTGGAAATAGATACTTTTTTTTTTCAGAAAATTACAAGTAGGCATAGATTCATATACAAGACTCCTTATATAATAATTCAATATAATATACGTATAAAACATACAATTCCTATCCCTCTTACAAACTTGTAATAACAAAGACGAGGGGAGAAAATAATCTAATTAATACAACAACATATAAACCAAACGTAGTATAACTCTTCTTAATGCTTCTTCATCTGGTTCCTGAAAAAGGTAAAGCTGTAGGGGGGTGAGAACCTAACCACACGGTCTCACCATGGAGTTTCAAAGTTGTCATAAGAAGATATTCAATAAGAAAACTATTTTCAGATTCTATGATTATCATTGCCTTATGAACCCTTTTAAAAATCCAATAGCTAATCGTTCAAAACCTTTTCAAAGAAACAATGTTTAATATTTTCATAAATCCAGAGTCTTTCCTTTCTCATAAGCAAATTTCAATCAGAAACCAACCATGCAATCAAACAACACAGTCATTCATTCAGCACCAAAGTCCATTCTCAAATGTAACACGCCAGGACAAACACAGGTAAGACAGACAAGGAAAGCACAAGTAGGAAGCAGTTACAGCAAATAGTTCAAGTAGCAGTTAAGAACAGTTTAGCAATTAGGCAAACCAAAACAAGTTCAAACCCAAGCAAAGCATACAAATGCATATGATGCATGCCTGTCCTATGGCTGATGAGGCTCATCTGTCGGTTATCCAGCCAACCCGACAAGTCTGAATTGTCCTTAGACTGTCCCCCGACGTGCATCCCCAAGAGTTTATGCATAGCTTTTTCTCAAATAATCAATATTGCTCAATGGGGGTAACATTCCCGGGAATTTATATAGTGCCCGGTCACACTTACGTCGTAGGGTCAACAGAGTATCGAGTTTTCAACCTGGTACACGTGGTGGTAAGCCACGGCACTTAATCCAGGGAACCTCGTATCTCAGATATTTCAAATTCATAAGCCACATAAATAATTCATTCACATTCATCAATATCATCATCATTCGTCAATCCATATCCCATTTCCAAATTCATTCAAAAATCATATTTCAAATCCATCCTCATCATCCTTTTTTCCGTTAATCAACAATCTCAATCCAAAATATAATTCTTTCTTTTCTAAATAAATCAACTTTAAACATATAACGTTTAAGAACTAAATCTTTTTAAACAATTACTTCAAACAAAACTTCCAATTTTATAAAATTCCGGCAGCATCTCCTCTAAAACTCGGATTCTGCCACCCTTTTCGGGTTCCATCCAAACATTTCTCAAACATTTTCTCAACTATTTCCAAATCTCAATCATCTTCCAAAATTCAACCAACTCCAATATCAATTTATTTTCAAAGCGAATAAATGCCAATAATAAATCTCTTTTTAAAACCAAACCAGCTCAAATACTAAATCATTTATAAAATTAGACTAACTCAAAATTAAACCGTTTCCGAAATCAATTCAATTTCATATTCCAAATCATTTCCAAAGCCGATTCGTTCACATTATCAAAAGTAGCTTCAAAATCAAGAAAGCCATTTTTCATAATAATCAACTAAACTTTTCAAACTAATTTCTTTTCAGCAATCACAAACTACTCAAGCAATCAAGTAGCCAATCATTCAGTCCAGCAAACAACCACATTTATAAGACAATCATAATCACAGACATATGTTTCTCACATTAATATCTATTCATAACAACTCTGTAATATAAAGTAGATTTTAGGAAAAACCCCTACCTCAATAAGTCGAAACTATAGACCAAACACGTCACCGGAACTCTTTTCCTCTCGGCCCGACATTGGTAACAATCGCAATCACATCTCCATGGTGTCCGCACCCATAACAGCAACTTAAATTTACCAACGTGCAGCAACCGGACCTCGATCCTAAAGCATTAACGTCGGAGAGTCTTAACATATAATAGAACAGCGACGACTGACACAGTTCGAAATTGAAATAAGGAATAGCTTACCATGCTAAAGAGGAGCGACTAAACCGAGCAGCCGCCATGACAACAATACTCGCTACAATTAACGGCTCAGAGCAAAGGCGGCAGTAGTGGAATGGTAGCTCCGACAGAGCAACTTGCGATAAACAATCCTTGGCACAAACAACCTCAGCAACAGCTCTTATAGTAACCAGGATTTTGACCGACAATAAGAGAAATCCAAAACAGGGCTAGGGTTTACCAAGAAGGTGGCGGCTCCAACGGCAGTTTCTGGTGACCAGAGGTACAGCGGTTGAAGCTTCATCGATGGTGACTTGACAGTGGCTTGAACGGCTTCTCCTCTGTGCGCGCTCTGTCTGGCTTGAACGGCTTCTCCTCTGTGCGCGCTCTGCTTGACGGCGACGAACTCAGAGGCGGCGGCGACAGGGACCCGCGGAGACAACCACGGACGCGAGGGCAGGGCTTCTCCTTCCTCGCGCACGCTCTCTGTTCTCAGACGACAGCACGGCGACCCAACAGTGGCGGCGGCGCTACAGTGGCGCGACAACTCCTCTCCCTGCACCGGCGATGATGGCGATTCGGGATGAGGGCGACGGCGGCGGCAACGGCGTCTGGAGGTGGCGGCGTGTTTCTCTGCTCCCTCAACTCCACACTCTCTCTCTTCCTCGGATCTCCCTCCTGACGGCACAGCGGCGGCGACGGTGGCAATGATGCCCACCGGCGCCGTCTCCCTCTCTTCCCCCTTCTGCTCTCCCTCTTTTCTTTCCCTGTTTTCTCCCTTTTCTTTCTGCCGTTTCTTTCTTTCTCTGTGCCTGCTGTGTATGTGTTTGGGGAAAAGGGGAATAGGGTGAGTGCTAATGAGTGGCGGTGAGTGTGGGTAAGGATTAGGGTAAAATTAAGGTTAGGGTTTGTGTATAAAATTGGAGATTTTGGGATTAATTTAGATTTGGTTAATTTTAATCAAATTAGGGTATAGAGTGTTAATTTAAAATCTAATTTAATATTCAAAATTATTTTAAAATATTATTTGTTGTATTAAAATACTAATTGATTTGAAATCAAATTCTTTAGTTGAATTTATAAGATAATAAGATCTATTTTCTTTATTCCTAAAACTTAAAGTATTAAATCATAGAAATAGCAATTATTTGAATTAAATCACATAAAAATTCTTGTCATTCCATAACTACTAATTTTATAATTTAAATATAGAAAATAATTCAATAATTATAAAATTAGGTAAAATTTTAATTAATTATCAAAACCTGATTTAATTTTTGATTTAATTAGCTTTAATAAAATAATTTTTGAAAATAGAATTTCTAATAAATAGATGAATTGAAATTAATTCATAATAAGATTTATTTAAAATTTCTGGGTCTTACAGTGGCTTTGGCACCGTCTTCTCCGGCACGCCCAAAGTCATTGCCCACACTCTGCCGAAAATTGCATGACTCATACCGTCCATTCCTTCAAAAGTGCCCACGTCCTCGTATTTAACAGTGAGATCCACTTCCATAGCATAGCGATTGGTGAAGCCATTGACTAAAGTTGGAGTCTTTGTGAATCACTGTTGAAAAGCATCGCTATGAGCTGGGTCGGTGGAAATTATGAGAACAGAGTTGTCAACAGTGATGAGAAGAATCGAGAGTATTGAGCTGCATGTGATTTTGCCAACGCCACCTTTACAACCAGCAAAGACCCATTTGAGATCTTTTTGTTCTAGAATGTTCTGCACCATCCTGTTCATCCGCCATAGCCACACTGCTCCTGTTTCTATCAACTATGTTTTCGAATATTCTGTCAAAGGCTAAAAGGAGATTCGGCGTTTTTTAATAATTAATTAATTTTTATGACAATTATAATTAATAAACTTAATTTAGTAATTACTAATTTTTCATATCATATTATTATAATTAATAAAATTATTTTAAAAATTTACTAATTTATCAGATTATATTACTGTAATTAATAAAATTACCAGAAATATGAATAATTATAACTTTCAATATATATTATTATAATAAATCAAGTTACTCTATAAATTACTAATTTAGAGTTTAGGGTTTAAGACTTAAGGTTTAGGGTTTTTTTTTTTTCTTCTTCTTATCCTCGATATATTTCATTCTATTATTTGAACCTTAGAACTTTTTACATATATTTTCTTTTCATTTTCGATTTATTTTTCAAGTCAGCGATAATACCTATCAATTATTTAATAAAATTAATCAAAAAATACTAATTTCATACTCTATGTAATTAATAATTTTTTATGACGTATTACTATAATTAATAAAATTGATTTAACATAATAATTAATTTCTCATATCATATTAACATAATTAATAAGATTATTTTAAAAAAATTCTTAAATCATATTACTATAATTAATAAAATT
>NC_029786.2:95339389-95340413 GCF_000816755.2 Arachis ipaensis | reverse complement strand
TAATATGATTTAGGAAATTACTTATATTTTTGATAATTTTATTAATTATAGTAATATAATCTGATAAATTAGTAAATTTTTAAAATAATTTTATTAATTATAATAATATGATATGAAAAATTAGTAATTACTAAATTAAGTTTATTAATTATAATTTTCATAAAAATTAATTAATTATTAAAAAACGCCGAATCTCCTTTTAGCCTTTGACAGAATATTCGAAAACACAGTTGATAGAAACAGGAGCAGTGTGGCTATGGCGGATGAACAGGAAGGTGCAGAACATTCTAGAACAAAAAGATCTCAAATGGGTCTTTGCTGGTGGTAAAGGTGGCGTTGGCAAAACCACATGCAGCTCAATACTCTCGATTCTTCTAGCCACTGTTGGCAACTCTGTTCTCATAATTTCTACCGACCCAGCTCATAGCGATGCTTTTCAATAGTGATTCACAAAGACTCCAACTTTAGTCAATGGCTTCACCAATCGCTATGCTATGGAAGTGGATCTCACTGTTGAATATGAGAACGTGGGCACTTTTGAAGGGATGGACGGTATGAGTCATGCAATTTTCGGTAGAGTGTGGGCAGTGACTTTGTGCGTGCCGGGGAAGACGGTGCCAAAGCCACCATGACTGAGTGGGAAAGAAAAGGAGTTGGTAGCGCGAAGGAGCAAGTAGGAGAGGCAGTGGAGAGGGTTGAGTTGTTGTTGGTGATGGAGATAATGGAAGGAGCGGGCGCTTACGACGACAAAGGAAGGAGAAGAAGAAAACTTGGAAAAGGAAGTTAGCAGCTTTTAACAATTGAGTGAAATGTATTCATTTAAAAAAAATAAAAAAAGTTATCCCTCTATTTTATGTGTAATTAAAAAAAAGATCCCATAAAAACAGATATTTTGATTTCGATACTTTTTGTTGACTGGTGCGCCAAAGAGTACCTTGGCGTTTCCGTGCGCAAACTACTTCTGCGTACCGAATCCGTGCCCATTTTAGTAAGGCGAGAGAAGTCAATCTGTCGGACCAGTGTT
>NC_029786.2:95337850-95339217 GCF_000816755.2 Arachis ipaensis | reverse complement strand
ATTTAACTATTTTTATTTGTGTTTGAATTATGATTAGATTTTTATTTATTATTTTTATTTTAATAATTGTAATTAATTTTACTACTTTTTTAAATAAAGATATTTTGGCAAACTAACCCACCATCTCCCAATGTGTCATAAAACGAAATAGATTAGTATTTGAGTTCTATTAGAGATCAACAAAGATTGTAGTTAGTAGGATAGTTGTTAGAATCGAACTGGTGATCGAACCAGTCAAGCTACTGGTTTATTGGCTTATTGGTTCAAATGATAAATTATTGGTTGAACTGATAAAATCGATCTCACGTAAATATAAAATATAAAATAGTTAAAAATTTAAAATTAAAATTTGAAATACATATTTTCACTAATATTTTATGAAGAATCAAGTCTCAACTTCTAAAAATAACTAATATAAAAAAACTATAAAATATATCAGTAATACTACAATAGTATCTTAATTTGACACAATAAAAAAAATAATTAATTCACAAAGCTTATCATCTAACTATAATATCAGTAGATTTTAACACTAATATCAAAACAAATAATCTTAATCACAATACTAGTAATAAAATAGATCAAGTAAATTAATAAATTTTTAGTGAAATTTATATTTATATTAATAATGGTATATAATTAAAATATAATTAATTTAAAAAATAAAAAAATCAAATATTAAATTAAATTAGATATTTATGTATACTATATAATTAGTATTTGTCAAGTATAATATTTAGAAGCGCAATGACTGAGTGGCAAGTGGAGGTTGCTTTTACTCTAAGATTCTTGGTTCAAAACCTGGTGGAGACATTTTAAAAAAAATTTCAAGCAGACCGGTTTGCACCGGTTCTCATTAGTTTTGACCGGTTTGATCTGATTCTTATCGGTTCATAGCGGTTTTTTTCTTAAACGGTCCAAAGAATAAATTGAACCAAACTAAGATTTGGTTTTTCGGTCGAACTGGCCAGTCCGGTTCGGTTTTTACAACTATGGTTAGTAGTTATGGTGGCAAACAAACTGAAATCTGTCAGGCCAGCCTGCATAACTCACTAAAAAAGCGAATTGGGATAGAAATTTGAAACCACCATGATAAAAAAAAGTCCGCTTAACTCGCACCGCCTAACCCATGAGCTTTGACAAGTTTCAGCGGGGCGGGCAGGCTTACCCGTCGTGCCCTCAATTCTATGATTTTACTTCAAAAAACTGTTACTGATTATGTTTATTAGATATTTAGAATTATAAAAACTTTAGTATTTGTGAATTTAAAAATTATAAATTTATTAAAATTTTTATAAAATTATTTATTTTTTTATATTTAATAGTTTAAAAATATAAAAAAATAAAAACAAAAACAAAAATTGGCA
>NC_029786.2:95332647-95337808 GCF_000816755.2 Arachis ipaensis | reverse complement strand
CATCAACTATTCTAATTTTTAAAATTTTAAAATTAAAAATAAAAAAAAGATTGACTTGAATTGGCTTATATGGTACTCCCTAGACTTTTTCATAGCTAACATTTTTTCTTGATATTCAATAGGGCCTAGAAAGGCCAAGAGAAATTACATACTAATACTGATCACATACTAAACGAGCTATGGTGACTCTCTACAATCATCATCAATGATCATTCTAAGTTCTGGGGGAGGTAGATCTACATAGTGAAAACCTGGTTGTTGCTTGATGCTTTCTTTGGACAACCAATCTGCTGCTCTATTTCGCTCTCTATAGATGTGTCTAAAAAAAATGTACCAATTCTATTGTGTGAGCCTATGTATGCTTCTGATGAGAGCATCAGAATGTATGTTCTTTCATCCCTTTGCTGTTGGTGATAACTTTATAGGTGTTCTTTGAATTAGTTTCGACAATAATTTTTCTTAAACCAAGGGTTCATGCTACTTTATAGATTCTTCAAATTCTTTCATCACGTCAATAGCATTGTTCAGTTTTTTGAAAGGAGAAAAAAAAATTTTCTTTGCATCTTCATTTTCATATCCACCAACACGCAATCATAAATTGAAAGATCCATGATTCTTTGGTGTTGGATCCAATACTATCTATAAGGTTCCATCAGATCCAAGCTTAGCTTTAAAGGGAGCTTTAAAAGAGGAGAGAATGTAAATTTAATTTAATTTTAATTTAATTCTTGCTGGCATGAAATTTAGCTTAACTTTGGTGTTGTATCATTTTTAAACTTTATTTTAATTTATGTTATGTTATAATTATAGTTATATAAATTTTAAAATTTAATTTTGATGGTTAGATTTTACTAATTAATAGAGATAAATAGAAACAAGATAGATACTAACAAAAATAGATAAGCGTATTTTTTTTACTACTTTACAAATAAAATGAGATAAATTCTGTATAAATTATTGTAAAATAGGATGAGTTAGGATAGGACAAAAATTTGTTCTTATTCTCCTTTAGCTTTGCCAACCTGTGTGTGCATAAAATTAAAATTGAATACTATTATAATAAGTTAAGATTAACGTACTAACAACAAACATTACGTCATTTCAATGAGTTATAATTCAAATATCTCTATACTTACCTAAAAATTCGCAAATTTGAGTCTCTCCATCTTTAATATAAAAAAAAACACTACGCCATAATAACAATAATAATAACACATAACACAGACTAACAATAAACACATGGGTACAAAGTTGGTTACGTTAAATTAAAGAGGACAAACGCCATTTAAAAAGAAAAAGAATAAAAGCGTAACCATCTGACTATCACAATTCACAGGGAATCGAATAATCCTAAGAGCATATAATTCCAAAAATATTTAAAAAAAATAAAAATCTATCTAAATCAATTTAATATAATAAGAATGAATAAATGGAGAAAATACATACATCAAATAAAAATACATAGACTCCCTCGGTCCATAATTGTTTATAAAAAAATGTTCAAATCATATTTAATTTCCCGTTCACACATGAACTTATCAAAAGAGGGAAAACTAATAAGAAAATGAAAATATTTGGTAATCAAAGAAAATTAACCAAAAACAGCCATAACTTGCCTTATTTAGCATTCATTAATTGTTGCGATAATTAATTAATACTAAATAAAATAAATTTTGGCTGTTTTTTTTTTTTCTATCTAACATTACCCATAAAATATATGCCAAATTAAATGTTTATAGAGAGCTTCACACATTAGTGTCAAAAATGTAAATGACTATATGTTTACAGATTTGTTGGAAATTGCGTTTACAGATTAGCTAGATACAAATAAAATGATGATAATAAAGGATGTGTGAAATTGCAAAATTAAACAATTAAAATGCAAAAAACTTTTATTTTTTTGATATTCTTGATTATTGACCCTAAAAGAACTGGCTCACAATAGCAACTTCTATTTCCAATCAACCATAATAATAAAAAACACAAAGCAAGAACACGAGAAAAAGATGCATGAATCATCATCAATGATGATAAACAAAAACATCGTACTGAACAAGAGTATCCCCAGAAGCCGCATCAAATTTCAAAGTCCTCAATTCAGCATACCCTTTTGCAAACCTAAAAACCCCACTTCCACCAACAACAGGAATCTCCCTCACTTTATTCAAAGCAACGTTCCTTCCAACAATATCAATGGTGCTTCCATTGTATCTCCCTTCATAGAATACAAAGCTTTCCACCATTAAAAGATCAAGCTCTGTTTCCGAAACCAAGACATAGAAGCCCTGAGCTCTTCCAATAACCTTGGAGGTTAAGTTTGGGCCTATGGTTAAAGCATTGTCTATTACCCTAACCAAGCCAAAGCTGGAACTTGTGTTGAACTTTGGAATTGGTTGAACTATTGGGATTGAAGTTGCGTTTGGTCCTCCAACTATGTCTTGCCAATAGAATCTGAAGTGGGATAGTGTTGGTTCTTTGTCTTGGCCGAGTAAGTTTCGGTCGATAGGGTTTCCGAAAGCGGGTTCGGCTTCTATGGTGACTGAGGAAGTGAAGGTGTTGAAAGAGAGGAGAAGAAAGAAAAAGAGAGTGAGGGTTTTTTGGGTGGTCATCTTTTTTTCTGTTTTATTATAGTGTATAGTTCTATTGATTGATATACTAGTAGTAGTAATGGTGGGGTGAGGAGAGTATAGGAGGAGGAATAAGAGGAAGAATTTATAAGCAATGGATTTAGGAGACCAAGTGAGTTGATGAGTTGAAGAATTTGACCTAATATTTGAGTATGTTTTAAATTTATACGAAAATGTTTGATAATAAAAAAAATTAGTAAAAAATAGTCATAATTTGTCTTATTTAATATTTATTAATTGTTGCGATAATTAATTAATCATAAATAAGACAAGTTCATTTTTTTTGTCTTCCTAGCATTATCAGAGTAGTGCTAGGTAAGAAAAAAATAGTGTATAATGTAGATATAGTACAGAATAAATACCAGTCTCATGATAAGCGAGTGGAGTACACCTGCTTATCAATAATATACTTATCACTCAACCTTCTTTTTCATGCCTGGAGTAATTAATTTCATTCCCAAAATTAATTTCAGTTTCCTCTAAATCAAATTCTTAAAATCTCTCATCTATATTTATATCAATTAAAATATAATTTTTGTCCAGTGAATTAACATCCGAAAACACTACAAAATTAACCCGAGTGAAAGATCAAGACTTTTCTCACCATTACATTCGATCCATAAGCTCACAACCGAGAAAAACGAAAAGACGCATAGAGGAGGAAACCCAGCAGCTTCGTCATCGGAGCATCGCATAGTCTTGTCTCCGACTCCTATAGCTATCTAGTTTATGTTTCGATTAATTGGCATATTTGGACTCCATTATCTATTATTGCATGTGACTAGATTCGATGTTAACGATAAAAGTTTTAGTCTTTATCTCATGTTGATAGGTTTGAAAAATGAGAAAAGCTTGTAAAAATGACGTTTTGGGGATGGAAATGAAGAAAAGACATTAAAAAAGGGATTTTTTTTTTCGTTTTTATAAATAGTCATGATTTTTTTGGGGTGTTACAGTTCTCCTGATTTTTTATTTGTTCAACCGTGGTATGTGTATGAAAAAATTGGTATTGGTGATTTGCTCCACAAAATCACTCTTCACATTTCATAGGGGAATAACACGAAGGAGATGGAGCATATGAAAGCACGTATATGAATCATTGGACCATTTTGTAGAATTTTACTGATTTGGAAACCATATTCATCAATTCTTTTAGCCTTAAAATAATAATGATAAGTTTAACTAAAATAAATTAACTAATAAAGAATGATAAACTTAATGTATGGTAAAACATCACATTCATCAAGTTAATTAAATTTCAAGTTTTGACAAAGTAGTATACTATATTTTGTTTTTAGAGTTGAAACCATTCAATTTCAAATAGATGATTACCTCACAAAGTATTAAAGTAGTGTTTTTTATTTTTGTTTTTTGTTTGTGTTTTATTTATTTGTCTTTCTCTATGCCAACGGTTTTGTTTTTCTTCCTATCACACATGCCCAGACTAAACCATATGGTGAACCANNNCACATAAGACATTCTAGTAAGATATAAATGTTTTAAAAATACTATTTTTAACAATAAAATCAGTTCTAATGTATTTGTGTATAAATATATGTGTGATTTAATTTGTTTTTAATATATATTTGTATTTCAACATATATTTTATATTTATGATTGTTTTTAATAACTGATTTTAGTGTATAAATAACATAATTATAAATATTTATACATTGGAGTGTCATCTATATGAACAAAAGAAAATTCAAGTGGCACTCTTGGGCTNNATATTATAGGTATACAATTATAATTATAATGATAATTAAAAATAATGTTATTATCTTATAATATAATATATCATAAAATAATTAGCTATGCCAAATAAGTTCAAAGCAAAGGTAAAATTTTTGCTGCAAGTTTGTTAGGCATTAACCTTACTTCATTCCAATCACATAAGCGATTCGGAGATAGATGAACAATTGATCAAAATGCACCTTTTTCCAAGTGCTTGAAGCCAGTGAATCAACTGTTGTGATTTTATTCTCTTTTTTATTGGATGAATCTAATAATATTTTTGTTAAAATATTCTCAATACAAAGAGTGTCATCTTTCTTTAAGTTTGAACATTGCAGACCTAAACATAGAAAATATATCATTTTTATTAGAACAGAATCAATTCGATACAAAATTTGTTAGAACTTCATCAATGTGAAAGGTTTATTTCCCATCACTTCCATATCTATTGATTTTTACAAACTGAAAAATCAGATTTTGTATTTACAAAGAAGTCAATATACCTCACGAATTAATAACAAAAAACTAATATACCATAGACGACGTGAGGCAGGACGGCGACAGCCCAACGGCACGGGACTGAGCGGTGAAGGCGGGACAAGGCGAGGCACGGGTGATAACAGGATGGCGCGAAGCAGGGGAACACGCAACGGAAATAGGTTAGAAAAGTAACCAGTGAACAAGGAAAGAGAGAAGATGACTGAGAGAATTGATTTTTTTGGGTGGGTTAAGATAAAAAACAAGAACAAACATAGATATAACAGATTTTTTTAAAATTGAAATTATTTTTAAGGTTAATT
>NC_029786.2:95327834-95332575 GCF_000816755.2 Arachis ipaensis | reverse complement strand
AAAAAGGAGTGTTAGGAGACCAACAAATTTTATGATTTGTAGCCATTAATTAGATATCATTAGTATTTTTAATAGTTTTAATAGTGTGAGATTTCATCCAATAATGTGGGATTATTCATTTTTCTTTTACTAGTTAAATATTGGTCAAATTTTAATAAAAGTGCTAGCTCCTAAACTTTCTCTCTATATATAATATATGGTTATTTTCATCGACTAGTATTTTAAAGACAATGTATTGTCTTTTTCTTTTCTTCTCTTGTTTTTTTTTTTTTTAATTTTTTTTTATTTAAGTCTTTGTCTGTCCACCGTATATTATTAAAACAAAAAGACTCATTCTACCTTTCTTGTCGTAATTTTTTTTTCTTCTTCTGTAGAACCTGAATTCAAACTCTTTTACCATTTCCTTTTCGATTAACAATAAAACAGGTAGAATAATGTTAAGAAAAAAAAAATTAACTAGTCTTGCGGAAGGAAATATTTTTTCATAGATGAGAGAATCATCAATTGATATTAGTAAGTCTTAATCATACAAGGGGCCTGCTACACATACAAGCAAAGAGACCCTACAAGTTTTATAAGTTTCCAGCCCACACTTCATTTACACGCGCATTCATCTCTCTTTGAATGGAACGTAAACTACACGCACCCCACTCAACGGTTGCTCTTCGCAAAATAGCGCTCCTTAATGGCGCACTCTTCCACTTCTCCAAGCCCTTCGAAGAAAACACAAACCGTCCGTTTTCGAGCAACATTCTAAACTGCAGAGATAGGACTCATCGCGAAGATTAGAACTCTCCATCAACACAACATAGAACTCTCGATCAACAATCTCCAGAAAAAACGAAGTTATAATACTCAAGGTACGTTACGTTACTATTTTACTCATATTGTATATTTTCCACATTTTGAAAACGAAGAACTAGGTTTTACTATTCTTCTACGTTCTTCTAGGTTTTACTGTTCTTCTTGTTCTATGTCTCATTTTACAGTTTTTAATGTTCTACTTGTTCTAGGTTTTATTGTTATTCTTGCTTCTAGGTTATTCTGTTCTTCTTAGTTGTTCTAGGTGTTACTGTTCTTGTTGTTCTAGTTCTTCTGGTAACTGATTTTTGGGAGTATATTGCGTGATTTGGTGGGTGTATATTGAGTATTTTGTTGGGTGTATATAGCATAATTTGTTGGGTGTATATTTTTGAACTGATATACTGTAATATAGTCAACAGTTGCAATTGTTCTAATATTTGCTTGTCCATGGGTGTATATTGCTTGACCTTGTAATGTTGCTTGACCTTGTATATTAATCCATGTTTGAGTGATATCTGATTGATATCTATGGGTGTATCTGACTCATATCTATGGGTGTATCTTACTGATATCTATGGGTGTATTTTTCATTTCAGAAAAAATGGCAGGCAGAAACCAAGCTGAAAAAAATGTAAGAACAAATATATGTTTTAGATGAAATCAGTTTTATATAATAGAAATATATCTTACTATAATTTTGCTTTGTTTACAGCAAATCAAAGACCTTAAGTGTGCAACACATTTGTTAAGTGAGAAATTCAAAAACATGAGCGAGGAGAAGAAAACAATTGTTAGGGATTTGGGATTTGGTGGCCTGATGCACATCTCGCCGCTAAGGGTGCATCACCAAATTGTCAGATAGATTCTAAGAATATTGACACTGATTAATATAAATGTTATATAGTCCTGTAACAAATTGAACACATGCTGTAAAAATTTTCCAATTATAATCCAGTTTATTGTAAAATTTCTTTCAATAATTAAACTCTCTGCTGTATTCAAAATGTATGAATTACAGGTACTATAATATGAAGGAAAACATCAAACCAAATATACACCCATAACCTGCCATTTTTTACACCCAAAGAAAGTTGAATATACACCCAAAAATCTATCCCCCTGATGCTTTATCCCTAAAACCCTGAACCCTAAACACTTAAAACCTAAACCTTAACCCCTAACCTATAAACCCTAAAACCTAAACCGTAAACCCTAAAACCCTAAACCCTAATATCTAAAACCCTTAAACCGTTGTAAAAAAAAAACAAACAGTATTTTATAACATAAAAACAAGATTCTGAAGTATATATATGTATATATATGTAAAATGTAAAATACAAGAAAATTCAGAAATACACCCAAAAGAACACTGCTTTTACACCCAAAAGAATGCATGCTCTCGCTCCTTTGTGTGCTTCTCATCCCTATCCAGAAGTGGTGATCCAGATAGATTGGAATCCACATATAACGGTCTTCATAGAGATCTGCAAAATACACCCAAACACAGACTATAAATACACCCGAAAAAAATTAAATTTACACCTCTGCTGCAGATTTTAAACAAACATTACCTGAAAGCCACTTTGTTGTCCACAAGACCAAAATTCAACAGAAAATCATTTCAATTCCTATCAAATAAGTCTTTAAGCACACCCACGCTTCTCGCACTTCTCTCGTAATGTAATTCCTCACATCCTTTTCAATAAAATTTAACAAACTGGTCATCAACAGAGAGAAGCTGCAGAATACACCATGTCAAAAACAAAAAATACACCCAATCATGTCTGATCTAATACACCCGAACGACAACAACTCAACTAAAATAACAAAAAAAACCATAAACTGTAAATACACCCACACTTCCCCCAAAAATACACCCAAAAAAGTCTGATCTACACCCGAACGTCTGCTATAAATTGCAGATAATTAATCAAAACTAATACATTAGATTCAATCCACAGATTTATGTTCACGCGTTAGTTTCACAGTCAATGTTCACAAAGTATTCAGTTACACAATGCTATACAAATAATTGCAACAAAATTCAGAGTAATCATATGTAAATCGCTCTCGCTCCTTTGTGTGCTTCTCATCCCTGCCCAGAAGTGGTGATCGAGATAGATTGGAATTCATATATGACGGTCTTCATAGAGATCTGCAGAATACACCCAAACACAGACTATAAATACACCCGAAAAAAAAAATTAAATTTACACCTCTACTGCAGATTTTAAACAAACATTACCTGAAAGCCACTTGTTGTCCACAAGACAAAAATTCACTCTCGCTCCTTTGTGTGCTTCTCATCCCTGCCCAGAAGTGGTGATCGAGATAGATTGGAATCCATATATGACGGTCTTCATAGAGATCTGCAGAATACACCCAAACACAGACTATAAATACACCCGAAAAAAAAATTAAATTTACACCTCTACTGCAGATTTTAAACAAACATTACTTGAAAGTCACTTGTTGTCCACAAGACCAAAATTCAGCAGAAAATCATTCCAATTCCTATCAAATAAGTCTTTAAGCACACCCACGCTTCTCGCACTTCTTTCGTAATGTAATTCCTCACATCCTTTTCAATAAAATTTAACAAACTGGTCATCAACAGAGAGAGGCTGCAGAATACACCATGTCAAAAACAAAAAATACACCCAATCATGTCTTATCTAATACACCTGAACGACAACAACTCAACTAAAATAACAAAAAAAAGCCATAAACTGTAAATACACCCGCACTTCTCCCAAAAATACACCCAAAAAAGTCTGATCTACACCCGAGCATCTGCTATAAATTGCAGATAATTAATCAAAACTAATACATTAGATTCAATCTACAGATTTATGTTCACGCGGTAGTTTCACAGTCAATGTTCACAAATTATTCAGCTGCACAATGCTATACAAATAACTGCAACAAAATTCAGAGTAATCATATGTAAATCGCTCTCGCTCCTTTGTGTGCTTCTCATCCCTGCCCAGAAGTGGTGATCGAGATAGATTGGAATCCATATATGACGGTCTTCATAGAGATCTGCAGAATACACCCAAACACAGACAATAAATACACCCGAAAAAAAATTAAATTTACACCTCTACTGCAGATTTTAAACAAACATTACCTGAAAGCCACTTGTTGTCCACAAGACCAAAATTTAGCAAAAAATCATTCCAATTCCTATCAAATAAGTCTTTAAGCACACCCACGCTTCTCGCACTTCTCTCGTAATGTAATTCCTCACATCCTGAGGTTGAATCATCCATTATCTTCAAAACGAGTTCAAACTTTGATTTCAGAAACAAGAAAATCGAAAAGAAAACGAAGCTGGAGTTACAGAGAGAGGAACTAATGTCAATGACGAAGAACAAACCAGTGAGGAAGGAGGAGAAAAGAACGATCGAAAAAGCAGGGGAAGACGCGCGAGAAGAAGAACGAGCAAATTTGGAAAGAAGAAGATATATAGCGCGTGTAAGGGACGTAGCACTTGCAGCGTGTATTGGGGGGTTAGGGGTTAATTGACTTATAATGCTTACAAGCCCTAATCACTTGTATGTAGAGCTTTTCCGATCATACAACCATCAAAGACCAAACTAAAAACATTGGTGTAGTAGTGTAGTAAACTTTAAAATAAAATAATAACTAAAATTACGACAGTGTGCAATTATTGCTTCATAGTATTTTTATTGCAATAATGCGATACACGATATATTAAATCATGAACAAACAAATTAAATATTACAACAATCTTTTCCCCTCTTAAGTCTTTAATCCATGACCAATCATGAGTATACAATGGGATCTAACATGCATTCTGAGGCGGTTTTATAATTACTTTCCGCTTTTATTGTACAAATTTAAAAATAGGAAATTTTTTTATAAAATTTAATTTTAATGTAGGTTAATAGTTATTTAATTAAATTTATATGTT
>NC_029786.2:95320080-95327486 GCF_000816755.2 Arachis ipaensis | reverse complement strand
AACTCCATACTTTATCATATACTTTAAAAAAAATCATAGGAAAACAATACTTATACTAAAGAACAGCTTAAAAAAAGAATGTTTAATTAATTTTAAAAATAAGATTTTTAATAATCATAATACCAGAACTTAACCTAATTCTATTTTCACTCCCACTCATCCTACAAACCCTAATCTCTTTCAGTGCCGTTCGTCGTGCCTCCATCGTGTCGCCATCCTCTACCGCACCACGCCCAATGTCGCCTCTTCCTCCCTCGTGTCGCCATTCTCTATCACACTGCGTCTCCGCCCTCGAGTCACTCTACTCAAAGAAATATCCATCTAAAAACAAAGTAACATCCATCTAAAAACAAAGAAACATCCAATCCATGATTAAAGAAACATGAAAAAACATAAAAAGAAACATCCATTATCACTACAGGTCGGACAGACGAGAAGCTGCGTTGATTGTTCAAATGGCACGACGCAGGGAGGGTTCGAGACGATTGCCGGTGTTGTTTCTGGGGAGCACAAGCATGACCAAACGCAGGGGAGAAGAGGACTAGCTTCTTCGTTCAGAACACGCAGCGGTGATGATTGCAGGGAGCACAATCGAGGCGCGATAGAGGGGAGAAGAAGGCGCGCAGCGGCAGCATCGCTTGCAGAGAGAACAGGGGCGACACGATGCATGGGAGAAGAAGGTGCAGCAGCAGCATCAAGAGCAGGAGCAATGCAACACGAGGAAGAAGAAGGTGCAGTGGCAGCGTTGGTTGCAAGGAGCACAGGAACGAAGCGACGTATGGGAGAAGAAGGTGCAACGACTGCGAACGCATTGCTTCTTCAGACAGTGGCAGCAACAATGAAGTGCGTTGGTGACGGCGCGACCAAGAAAAGGGAGTGAAGCGACTACGTTAAAAAGAGAGAAAGGTGGAGTCGTAGAAGGTGAAAGGCTAGAGTTGTAGGAGTATAAATGGGATGGGATGTTTTTTATTTTAGTGGGTCTGAAATACAGGTTGTTATTATGTTATTCGCATCTTCCGTTGTTTACTCTACTTTTAAATGTTAATAACTAAATTAATGACCAAAAACAATAAATTTGCATTGCAACACAACGGCACCAATAGCAATACCAACTGCCATAAGTGCAACCAAAATCTAATCCTTGGTTAGCATCAATAATGATAAACATAAACATCGTATTGAACCGCAGTATCAAGAGTCTTAGGATCCGAAGATATAGTCCTCAATTCAGCATACCCTTTAGCAAACCTAAAATGCCCGCTGCCACCAACAACATCCAACTCCCTAACTACCTTACTGAAGATCGGATTCCTTCCCATGGTGGTTATGGAGCTTCCATTGTACCTTCCCTCGTAGAACACAATATTCTCAATCATCAGAAGATCGATCTCGGTTTCCGATGCCGAGACATAGACACCCTGAGCTCTTCCAACAACCTTGGAGCTCACATTCGGTCCTATGGTCAAAGCTATGTCTATGGCTCTAATTGAACCAAATTTTGAGGTGGTGTTGTATTTTGGAACTGGTGAAACTATTTCCATTGATGTTGCGTTTGGTTCTGAAAATTTCTCTTGCCAATAGAATCTGAAGTGGGATAAGATTTGTTCTTTGTGTAGGTTAAGTGATTTGGGTTCTATGGAGTTGCCAAAAAGGGTGGCTGAAGAAGTGAAGATGATAAGGAATAAGAAGAGGGTGATGAGGTTCTTTTGGGCGATCATGGTTTCTTATGTGTTCTTGAATTTTATTTTTGAGTTATATTTCTACTTTGTTCTTCTATTATTTATATACTACTTGCGCGTCAAGTGGAAGGAGGAATGTTCATTGTTCACAACTATCAACTTGTGCCAAAACAGCTACATCTCAATTTCTATCAAAAATTAAACAATTTCGCTATGTTATCAACACCAAAATTCTTGTTGACGTTGATATTTAATAGAAATATCTTTTTGGATTTGTCTAATAAAAATATTTTTTTATGGTTGAGTCTAATAGAAATGTCTTTATATATGTATGTCCTGAATGTATCTTCTTATACATATATTTAAAATATAATAATTAATTATTATTGGTAATAAATTAACATATTGGTACCTTATACTTTTCCAAAATTAAATACATACATAGTAATACAACTTTATCCTACTTTTTGTCTCTAATTAAATTGGTTTGAATAAATCTACTATTAAGGCAATAAATTCACAATTTCGAATAGGATTTTGGGAAATTGAATATTGAGAAAAATATTTATTTAATAATAAAATTCATGAATAATTAAATAATTTTTGCTTGACATATTCAAATTTTATTACGTATTATTTATTTATTTTATTTGTTTGTATAAAACTATTAATTTTAAATTTTGAATACAAGATACTTTGTCGTCAAATTAATATAAATAAACACTCAATGAAAAATATTATTACACAAAAAAAAAAATTTAGAGTTTCGTTAAGAAACTAATTAAGAGTGAAAGTGAACTTAAGTCAACTAGTTAAAAATAGGTTTATTATAAAAAAAATAATTAACCTCTCACTATTCTAATTTTTTGAATTTTAAAATTAGAAATAAAAAATAAGAATAAATTACTATTTATATCCATAAAAGATACAGAAGCTGACAAATGTACTCATATAAGAATAAAACGATAATTGTTATTATTTATTACGGAAGATGGTCTCCGTGTGCCAAGAGTACCCAATATTAGTTACGTAATTGGTCCGTTAGGGTAATCTTGACACACGAAAGCCATTTTCAATTACTACGTTTGTCAACGTCTGTATCTCTCATAGATATAAATTTAATTTATTCTAAAAAAGAATTGACTTAATTGACTTATATTGTAATTGACTCTATAAACTTTTCAAAAATTTATAATATATACATTAATGTTACTAATCAAATAATAACAAAAAATATTAAATTACCGCCACAACTCACAAGGAGTTTCTCATAAAAAATTATAATAAAAATAACCTGCAAAATATATATAAACAAAAATATTTAATAAATCGATTGAACTATCAAGTACCAACGGTTTGACCGGCTCAGCCGTTTTGCAATTAAGAAATCTGTTGCTACCTTCCCCTTCTCCTTCTCTGCTATCCAAGTCCGCCAGCGTCGCCGCCGTCGCTACTCCGTTGAGTCCGTTCAACTCCTGCGCCGCCGCCATTCTCCATTTCTCTTCCTGCATCGCTACTCCCCTTCGTTGCCGCCAGCGCTCGCCTCTTCGTCGTCATGTCTCGCCTCTCCGGCCGCTTCTCCTTCGTCCCTGGTAAGACTCACTGCTCTCTCATTTGCTTCATGAATTTGATTTTATCCTAATTAATAATAAGTTTCTGATAATGTAATTTTTTTTTATATCTTAAAATTCTAATTTGCTTCATGAATTTCAGAATTTGATTTTGATTTTGTGATGTTGTTACTTCTCGGCTGTTGTTGTTTGTTAATAATTAATACATGCCTTTCTGATTACTTTTGGATGTTTGACTTGTTGGTTGTTCTGTTTGTTAATCATGTTAGCTATTATTGTATTTTCAATTTTCACCATATCTCCCTTTCTGCCATGCTGTGTTCATGTCATTCCTCCCTCGCAGTCCAAGAAACTCCCATGAACATGTACTGATGTAGTGCGTGGTTTATCATTAATTAGAATAGGCTCTGTTTGCTTTTTTTTTTTATCATTAATTAGAGATTTTTTATTTTGATGTGTTGAATTTGAATGTGAAAATAATCCAGTTTTAGGGATGAAATAGACAAATTATTATGTGAGCATGTGATTTTTTTAATTTTATTCTTATTGAATCACTGAATTTAGATATTTAATTAAACCGGTTTGATTTCACTGCCGAATCTGTTCTCACAAGTCACAGCCTTGTGATTGACACATGGCTTCATGGCAAATGAAAACCCTCCAGGTCTCGAGGCACCGATAGATCATAATCCAGTTGCATCAAGGAGACTGAAGAAGGATAACAATGACGCTAAGAACTCAATTCTTCACTCTCACTCTCCAAATTCCATTTCATTCATCATCATCATCTTTCTCTGTCACCATTCCCGGCAAAACCAGCACCCATTCACTCCTCTCTTTGTGGCGCCCTCTTTCCTATTCAACAACCTCCTCCTCTGCAGCTGCCATCCCCCCTTCACCTCCACCTGCACTTCTCCGAATGGTGCTGTTCGTTCCACCGGGAGTGGAGCCCCATGAAGTCAACGAGTCAATGGTGCTTCCAGGATCCAACATTATAATCGGACCCTATGCAGGCGATGCTCGCATTAAGGGTGTGGAGTTCGTAAAGAGCAGTGGCAGGGCCAAGGACTGCCCCAAAGATGACCGACCTGAATTCGCCATATTAGGTCGCTCCAATGTTGGCAAGTCTTCTCTTATTAATGCCCTTGTTCACAAGAAAGAAATTGCCCTCACCTCTAAGAAACCAGGTCTTATTAATGCCTTTGTTCACAAGTCGTCTTCTTCTTCTTCTTATATGTGATGTGTAGATTTAATTTGGTTTGTTGCACTTATAGGGAAGACTCAGCTTATCAATCACTTCTTGGTCAACAAAAGCTGGTACCTTGTGGATTTGCCTGGTTATGGGTCAGTCACTCACTCACAGCATTACTCAATGTGTTCTAGTTTCTCTTTATGCTCCTTTATTGTGTATGTGTCTGCAATTTCAATTATTATGAAATCAAAGGTATTTATATAATATAGTACCATTTCTAAGGTGTACTTGCTAATTATAGTTGTTTCTGTTATTCGTTTTCACTGAGGGGCAAATGAACGAATTCAACAGGGCAACATTATTAACTACATGTTATTAGTGTAAATTTTGCAAAGCTGATTCATTTTCCTTATTTACTCCATAAAGGCATCATTTGTGGAGCTAAGCTAGGTATCCTCCTTGCCTGACATGGTTAATAATAATTAAAGTTTCTCTAAATATTTTCGGTAGTTATGTTGGTCAACGGGCTTGCCATGTTTTCTTCAATTAGGTTCTTCCATCCATGTCCTTTTTTCCCCTTTGAGGTTCCCTTTAGGGTTGAAGGGGATTGAGCATTGTTGATTGGTGATATTGCTATTAGTTAGTTTGATGGAAAAGTTTTCCTCATGTGTTTGAGTTTTATGCAGCTTTGCTAAAGCACCCGAAGCTGCTAAAATGGACTGGTGCTCGTTCACCAAGGAGTACTTTTTGAATAGAGATACCCTGGTGGCTGTCTTGCTTCTCATTGATGCAAGTGTTCCACCTCAAAAGATTGACCTGGATTGTGCGAATTGGCTTGGACGCAATAATGTATGATGCTTTTTTCATATTGAGCCCCGAAATTAATGCTGTTATATGTTGAGATTCTGAAACCTAAGTCCAAATATCATTAATGGTTAAAGCTCCATGGATTTCAGATACCAATCACTTTTGTTTTCACAAAATGTGATAAAATGAAGGTGGCAAAGGGAAAAAGGCCTGATGAGAACATAAGGGATTTTCAAGAAATAATCAGGCAAAACTACAAGATACATCCCCCTTGGATAATGACTAGCAGTGTATCTGGAATGGGCAGGGATGAGCTTCTCTTGCACATGTCACAGCTGAGAAACTACTGGGATCAGTAGAAGGAATTCTCAAATAGTCAAATCCAAATACACGTAACGCTCTATAAGAACATGCATGAGCAAGTTGAAATCACAGGAAAAGTTGCAACTTCATAGATGAATTGCGTGGAAAAGCTATGGGGTTCAATTATATTACCCATGGTATTTCAGCTGGATCTTTCTTCAGGATCTTTGTTCTCCTTGAGCTGCAGCCTTATGTTGACCATATATTACATGGGATCCAGCTTGAGTTGTTGCATGGTACTGGATCTTTATACGATGATTCGTTAATTATAGTCCTACACTCCTGCTAAATGTTTATAGGACTAGAAAATTGCAGGGAAATGCCATTTCTTTGGCTTTTATGTTACACTCTGCAACTTTTGCAATAGCGAAAGAATGTAGATGTTTTGATGTATTTTTTGAGTCAGAGATAAACAAAGCTATTGGAACTCAACAGCAGCAATAGCAACTGCCACTGCAATCATAAACTAAAACCTTGGTCAGCATCAATAATGAAAAACGTAAATATCGTATTGAACAGAAGTATCAAAAGGGTATTTTAAGAAAAAGCTTTTAATTTTGACTAGAGGACTAAAATAGAATAAAATAAAACTTTTATGATAAAAATAGAACATTTTAAGTATTAGGAACGAAATTAGAACTTAAGTCAAATGTTAAAGGCTAAAATAGTATTTTACCCAACATTGTTTTACGTGAATAGTGTGTCAAAATAAATCCTATTTATATGATTCAAATGCATGTAAAACTTGAAAAAAAAAATTGTCAAACGATAAGCATCTAATTGACTTAGGTGGCTCGATAATCATTCTTAAACAAAATTAGTTCCAAGAACACTTTAGATTAGACTAATCTAATTTGAGATAGATTAATGAGACCATTGAATTTCAGATTTTTTTTTTGTGGTAAGTGCAAATTGCAAAATAAAACAAAAACTACGTGTGGTGAGCACAATCAACGAATTATTTTACCAATACTTTGTGTTGGTAAGTGGTAACATAAGATATCAATGCTATTCACAAAAATAATGCCAAATCCATGCTGGGCATAAACAATATATGATCCGTCCATATATTTTTTATTTTGATTTTTATAAAAGTTATCATTAACATTAAAAAGTCAATATGTTTTCTATTTTCTTTTTTTCCTATCAAAATGCATGTTTTTGAATATTTCTTATAGTAATCATAAATAAAATGTGATGCATGTGAAAAGAAGGTTCTCCATAGCCTTCCCTTTCGTAATTGAGTTTTATTTTATATTTTGTAAATTGAGTTTTAAAACATAAAATACTTTAAAAATAAAAAAAAATATTTTCTTTAAGTAATCTAAATCAAACTAGCCAAACTTACTACCATTAAAAGTATATTTCTAAAGATAGGTAAATTTACCATAACACCACTCACACAAAAAATATTCACCAGGGGTGCTTTATTTATTTTTACATTTCACCATTTCCTATATAAACCGTTCCTCATATTTGTTGCTTCGTGATATTTACAAAAATCTTTGTCTCTACTACACAAGTATCTCTCTCATTATGTTAGTTTAATTCTCTTTCTTACTGATCATATAGAAACTTATAAAATTCATAACATTTTTTATTTAATATGACTTTCATAATTTGCAAATACAGTGATAGGAATGAATGATAATGATACTGATAATGTGACTTTCTTGATTACTTAAACAAAATCTTAGCTGCAATGTCAATATAGTTCTGTAAGATGATTAATGTGATTTATTAGTCTTATGTTTCAATCTTTTGGTCGAGTGAATAGTGATATTTGTGAAGGTT
>NC_029786.2:95301690-95320070 GCF_000816755.2 Arachis ipaensis | reverse complement strand
AAAAAAAAAAAAAAAAAGAAAACTTTATAATTGATAATTGATAACTTACACTTACATAATGCACTGAAGGTGTTTGAACTTTTGCTCATTTGAATGATACATATCTTTTGTGCACTTGATTATGCCATTGATTATTGTTAGTGAAAAAAAATCTTTTCTCCTCCTATACCAGGATGGGTGCAGGTAGGAAAACACAACCTGTTGGTCCACCATATTCAGAGATCAGTTTTCCATTCTGTCGAAATCTAAGGAAGAATCAACTTGGTGGTGTCATATTTGGTTGCAAGAACAGTACATTGAAAGAATGCTTATCTAAACAACTCTTTGGTTAGTCTTTTTTGCAACCGTTTGATTTTTATTATATTCTTTGTAATAGATACTAATAGCAATTGAGATGTGATATTTATACTCACTCTTGTATACTAAGTCATGTGTCGACTTGGTATGTGTGTAAACAATGAGTGTACAAAACAATTCTATAGCGATTAGTGTGAGCAATACTATTCTACATTTGAAAATTGACATCATGTTGTTGTGTTCATACAAGTCTTCATCCAGCACTAGTACCTTTAACTTAAATTCTATTAGAGCTTGAAACTAGTATGATCAATATCATAAAATTGTTTTTACCATGGATATTGACAAATCTCAAAGAATTACAGTGACTTCCCCTGAATTTAAATGTGAGTTGCTTATGTTATCTTCTGCTTATCGGAATTTTTATTTGTTGCAACAGGCTTACCAGCTCTGCATTATTTCTATGTGAAGAACATTGAACCTGGGTTGCCACTGTTTTTGTTCAACTATAGTGATAGGAAGATTCATGGTATTTTTGAGGCAGCTAGCAAAGGACAAATGTATATTGATCACCATGCTTGGTCTGTGGATTGTTCAGAGATAACACAATATCCTGCACAGGTAGACTTGCTATCTAATTAACTGCTAAAAACTTGTTAATATGGATTAGGATAATGCTTATATGACTAAAGATGATAGTGATCATGATTTGTCAAAAAGGCCTTTAGATTAAGTACTTTCTTGTTTGATAATGTTAAGGTGAAAGTTCGCGTCCGACTTCAGTGCCAGCCATTGTCTGAAGATAGATTTGGACAAATAATCAAAGAAAACTACTTCAGTCGCAACCATTTCTGGTTTGAGCTAGACCATATACAAGCAAACAAGCTGAACTCTCTACTAGTGTTTTCAGCATTGGCACCTGCTACTCCTTCGCCGCAGAGTATGAAGTGGAGGGCAGTACCTCAACCTCTTCCATCACATGAAACTCCTCCAAAGAAAGGTGAATCATTCGAAATGCCTGAATCAGAGGCAGAGCATTTTACTGATTCGAGTGGAACAAACTCCATCGAGATAACTTCTTCCTTAGATGGAGATGATCAATTGGATACTCACATAGCTGTGAATGAGGTAAAAGAGGATGAAAAAGACCTTGTACACATGAAGCTAAAGGCATTGTCTCTTGGCCGCAAAATTCAAGACCTCTCTTTGCCGGACAATCCAAATGCAGCTCCCAATAACAACTCAAATGTCAATGAGGATGAGAATAATAATCAGTTCTCTGTCAAAAAGAGTGATCAAGAGGTTCCACCTGAAGTAGAGAAGAATGAAGAGAGTTTAAGCCCTCCATTTGAGTATCAACAGTCGATAGAGCAGGTGGTTTAGATTGATGAAAGGAAATATCTTAACTGGTATAAATTACTTTTGTTTGCATGTAACTAACTTTAGTACCCTTGTAGATGAAGCAAGAGTTTGAAGAGCTGGCAACTTTCAAGAAAATACAAACTCAGAAGAGTAGTTACCTTGAACGGAAGCTGGTATTCTTTCATATTATAGATACTGCCATATAATCAATATCTCGAAGTACTCTTAGTCTATGTAATTGCACTCAGTTCTATTTTCATACTATTTATTTATGTATCTTTTCAGATTGAGGCGACATTGGAAATTCAGCATTTAAAAGATCGTTGTATAATGCTAGAATCTGCATGTAATCTTCCTCTAGCACCTGTTGAGAAGATAGCCATTGAATCATCTGAGGAGATGCACTTAGACAATAGAGAGTCATTGTTTCTAATAGGAGGTTTCGATGGAGAATCATGGTTATCAGCTATGGATTTGTATTGGCCTTCCCAGAATGTGGTCAAGTCTCTTAAGCCTATGAGCATAGTTCGCTCATATTCTTCGGTAGTAAAGTTAAATGGTGAAATTTATGTTTTCGGTGGTGGAGATGGTAATGTCTGGTATGACACAGGTGCGAGAACTTTTCCTAGTTTTCTAAATTGTGATTTTATACGGGGATGAATAGTTTTTCTAATCATTTTTATATTCTATGCATATGTAGTTGAATCATACAGTCCATTCCACAACGAGTGGACTTCGCGCCCTTCTTTGAATCAGAAGAAAGGATGCTTGGCTGGAGCTGCCTTGAGTGACAAGATATTTTCAATTGGTGGTGGCGATGGAGATAGCTGTTTTTCAGACGTTGAGATGCTTGATTTGGAAGTTGGACGGTGGATTTCGACACGTTCAATGCTGAATAAGGTAAAGTTCATTGGCTTATTGGTGCATATAAGATCCGGATGTGAAAGATTATTTTGGGAAAACCAAATGATAGGTATCTCAAGGCTTGTATTAGCATAAGATATGACAGTTTAGGCATCTTTTCAGGGATTATAGTTTATCATTATCCATATCATTATGTCATCTTATACTCCATATCCATGAATTAATATGTATTATGTATCACCCAATTAAATGGCCATTTGTAATCTGTTGTATTTCCAGAGATTTGCAGTTGCTGCTGCAGAACTCAATGGTGCATTATATGTTACTGGTGGATATAATGGAGTTGATTATTTGAAGTAAGATTTTGGGTTCATTTCTGCTTCTTTTATCATATCAATAATAGATATTATATTTTCTTAATGTATTAGTAGAGTGACCCTTCTCAATAATTTTAGGTCTGCTGAAAGATTTGATCCTAGGGAACATTCATGGACCAAAATACCAGACATGAATACAAGGCGGGGCTGCCACTCCATGGTTGTGTTGAATGGGAAATTGTGAGTTCAACTTTTTTTATTACCTTCAATTTTGATTTTGCTGATCTGTTTAAGACTTGCACTAGAATCTTTCCTAGTAACAACCTATGTGACTGATTTTGCTCTGTTATGATTTATGAACTACTTATCCATTCACCTTGTAGGCATGCACTTGGTGGCTTTGATGGAAGCACAATGGTGTCGAGCGTTGAAGTGTTTGATCCTCGTCGCGAAGCATGGATAACCGGGGAACAAATGAATCAACCTAGGGGATATTTTGCTGCTGCTGTTGTTAAAGAAACTATACATGTAATTGGGGGAGTCAAGGTTGGAGAGAACATCGTAGAAAGGGTAAATTTGTTTACTAACACTACTCTTAATTGTAATCCATTGGTACCTGTTCTATGCTGTGCTAATTGAATGTGTCTATGTATAATCATGGGCAGGTTGAGAATTATAAGGAGGATAAAGGATGGCAAGAAAATTGCACAAAAATGGTTGGAAAAAGGTGTTTTTGTTCGGCTATTGCCCTTTAGGCAGCACAACAAAAGGTTATACAAGAGGTAACTTTCTAATGATGTCATGTAAAAGTTCTTCATAAGCATTTTTATCAAAAAATGAATATTTATTTATTCTTAACTTAGATTGTCACCTATAAAAAAATGTATAAGCATTTAGTTATTATTTCTTCTATAATACATGAAATATTCAAGCATTGAAAATTGGATTTTTGCAATGCAACAAAATACTAATGTAAATTTGGTTACTCAATCAACTATGTCTTGACTTAGTTAATGTTATTTGTATCTTGCAGTTTTCTAAGTCAACACGGGTGAATTATGCTTTTTGGTGATAGCTATGCATAGCCTAATTAATTAAGCCCATATTAGCATCTTACTGAGCTAATTCTCTAAGTAATAAGCGCTACTATATTAAACAAAGTATAAAGTCTATCAAATAACTATATATTTTATAATTAAGTTAGTTTGAGGATTAAATAGTTAAAACTAGATGAATTCTTGTAATACTCTAGAAAAATAAATAATATTATTAAATAATTGTTGAAAATTCTAGAACTTACAACAATTCAAAGGACATGAATAATTTGTAATCTAACTATACCAGTTAATAAAATTATGCTCCACTTTAATTTAAATAATGTATCTTAAGCCAATTATGGCAGCCTAATGGTTTATAGACTTTTATGATTATTTAGACTTTGTTTAATTAAAGAGTGTTAGAGATATAACTATTAATGTTATATTTTTTTTATTAGTTTAAATTTTGGAATGAATAGTTTGACAGAGAGAAGTAAAATTATCTAAAAATTTATAATTTTTCTTTTTTCTCTCTTATTTTTTTTTTATTTCTTTTCAACTAAATAAAGAAATAAAGAAAGTTTATAGTTTAAATTTTGATTCACTTGTATAGTTATATTATATGCCGAGTAATATTTCAAATTAGTTTTGAAAGCATTTTTATTTGTACAATTTAATTCTCAATAAATTTTAATCATCAAATCAGTTCTTAATTTTTTTTATTTTGTTAGATATATCAATTTCATTACTTTAAATTTTGGTAAAAAATTAAATAAATCATTCTTTATTGTTATCTAATAAAAAATATAATTTAAGTTTAAAATTTTAATTTAAGATTTAAAATTTAGGATCTAAAATTTGAGGTTTAGAATTTAAGGTGATCGACGGTGGTAACTAATAGTTAGTGGCTAGCTACCATAATGGTGGATAAAATTGTGGTGTTTCGTGTTGGAAAGAAAAAGAAGAAAACATAAAAGATAAAAGAGTAATTTTAAAAAAAAATTGAGTAATTGAATTTTTTTATTATCTAATTTTGGTTGTTTTTTGTTTGCTTCCTATATGGATTGATTTAAGTCCAACCAAAAAATATTAACAAGAGTTTTTAGTGCAATTTTTAACAAAATGTTATAATTTAAGTATTTTTAATACTACAATATATAAAATTATAAAAAAAAAGTTATATATAGTTATATAATATATACTTTAAAAATCTAACACCAATTCAATTATCATATATTTGTATCGATAATACTAGAGAGAGAGAAAAAATATAAAAATTTGTCTTATTTAATATTTATTGAAGGTTGTAGAAGGCTTAGAGAATGGAGGTTGAATATTCTTTTGTGTTAATAAACTTAACCCTTTAAAATTGATTTGCTCTTTAAATCTGTTTGAACTCAGCAGCGAAAAATTTATGAGACAATTTCATTTTGTCTCATGAATATCAGAAAACACAGGACAGAGCAGAGAAGAGAAAAGTTAACACCATCATGTATCTTGGTTCGGTTGCCTTGTGCTATGCAACCTACATCCAGTCTCCACCACAACAGTGGTGGAATTTCCACTATAGTTAAAGTATTACATACATCAATTCCACAGGATTGACACAATCCTTTCACACTCAAGTTCTAACCTAATTTGACATTTGCTATGCTAATACCTAACTCTTCACTCTTAGTGCTAACCCAACTAAGAAAGGGATACCTCACAAGTACAAGAAACAAGACACAGATTTACCTAAAGAAATTTGAAATAACTCTAGACTTTTCTCTCAAGCGTTTCACTCAGCCTCTTTTCACTCATTGGCTTTTACTTGAGACCTCTCTATATGCCTTTTCACTCAAAAAATTACAGAAAGATAAACATTGAAAAGTAAATTACAATCTATAAAACATGAAGGAGATTGACTCTTCAACAGCCTCTTTGCTATGTGATAAACCAGATTTGCATGTCTCTTATTCAGTTCTTCATTTTTGGCAGAATGCTCCTTTGAAAGAAAGCATTGTCCAAGTAGATGAACTTCTTCAGAGAGCTCTTCTCAGAACACACACCTCAAGAACATTGGTTATCTCTCCTTGTCTTCTGAATGAAGAAAAATTTTCTTTTATCTCCTTGCATGTTGCTGGGTTGTTCTCCTTAGGTCAACTTCTTGAGGCTTGTGCGTCACCAACCCACCATCTCACTTTTTCCCATTAATCCTCATAATAGAAACTTTTATTCTGACCTTCTCTTGTTGACCGAAAATCATAGGAAAGCATAAAACAGATATCCTCAATGGTAATCCCAGATCTTGGCCATTGAGAAGCTACTTGGTCCCCAAGACTCACTTGTGACCATAGATGCACAGCAGTGAAGAACAGACAACATCTTTTCCATGTATCCCAATATGAACTTGGCAAAGAGTTGAAGATGAGGAGAAGAAAATGAGATGCATGTAGAAGGAAATAAAATCACCTTTAGCTTCTAACTTCTTCTTGATACAGATTGATGTGGGTGACCTTCTACCATGTGCTTAACCTTCTCTTTCTTGCTTCTTTGGTGAATAGCTTAGGGAATAAGCTCTCTCTCTTTCTTCTGTGATTTCAGACCAAGAGGAAAAAGTGAACGTTGATTTAGTGAAAGCAAGTGAGAGAGAATTGTTTGCTATCGGGCTTGGATCGGATCATTTCATTTGACCCGTTTTGATTTCTCAGCTTTGTTTCCTTTTGGGTTTCGTTTATATTATCAGCCCACCAGCTTTGTTTTTGTTTTCGTTTAATTTGGGCTGCAGATGAGTATTGAATTTTTGGCCTGCATCACTTCAACCAAAATAATCAAAACTAATTAGTTAATTTTTTCCAATAAATTAATGTTTGTCATCATTAATTAATTTAGTTAATTTCTTAACTCAACAATCTCTCCCTTGATGATAAACATAATTAATCATTAATCAAAAGGAATTGAATTTTAGTAAAATTAAGAGACTTCCCTTTGAATAATGTTGCTTACTTTTATGTTGCTCCCCCTTTTCTTTTCAAGAGTAGCTCCCCCTGGATTTATGCTCTTTCTTTTTGTTCCTATTTACATTATACTTACAAAAAGAGCTATACATAATGCAACTTGACTAAGGAATACTACATAACTAGCAACACAGATTCAGCCCAGTATTTATCATATCATATCAGCACCAAAATTAAAGTATCAAGATTAATCAAGGGAAAACCAACAACATATGAATGCAAGTTCCAATTGTCATGTCATTGCATTCCCTGCAGTAGCACAGTTGCAAATCAAAATTTATATGCTCAAAACTATCAGCAGCAGCAATCAATCAAAATTCACAATTAGAATCTCAAAAAATTCAGTAGCAGCAATAAAGTTTCACAATTCAGCATTCAGGCAGCTATTACTCCCCCTTTTGTCATCAAGGGTGGAGCCTAAGCAAGATTAATCAAAACAGCAACTTAAATCCTACAAGAAAGTGTTAGAGTATAGTTCAAAATATCAAATTAATTTGAAGTAAGTGCAGCAGTTGTTAAGGTATTACAGTCATCTAGAAATAACGAACATAAGTTCCAAAGTATCAAAAGAGACAGTTTTCATGAGACAAAAAAAAGGATCAGTCAGCAGCAACTTGATGAGACAATCCTAAGCATCAGAACCATTTCCTTCCGAATCTGCTTCCTCATCAGCATCAGTGGCAGGGTCCAGGGTCTTCATCCTTTTGAAGGTTGTCAATGAACGTCATGAACACAGCCACTCTATCTCTTGATTTTCGGAGGAAATTCTCATGCTTGCTCGTTAGCCTCCTTTGTTCCTTACTCATGGAAATCATGTGATTTGATTGTGAGACAAACTCCTGGACTACATCTTTGACAACATTCATCAGAGCAGATTTTTGTCCAGTGGAGATGGAAGTACCCTCGGTGGAAGGAGGAGGAGATTCCTCAGGAATAAAGTCATCATCTTCATCATCCAATACCACTCTCTCTGAACGAGTAGGTCCCTTTTGCTGTTTCACTGAACCACCCCCTTTTAGATATGAATGTATATTTTCATAATCCTCATTGGACAAGTCAACACCAAAATGCTCAAAAACACAAGTTAGAAACATGCCATAGGGTAGTGCTTTGTCTTTCTCACTTCTAACAGAATCAAACATGTATCTAACCATCAAATAGGCAAAAAAAATTTCTGTTTTAGTGAGCAGGGCATATAAAACAAGATTGTCAATATAAGAAACCCTTTAATATGAAACACTTTGAGGAAGTATGATGTGGTTGACAAAACGGTGCAACTGAGCACGTTCATATCCTAGGGCTTTGTGAGTGGGTGTAATGCCATCAATCAAGAAAACATGTTCATAAATATGAGCCAAAGCATCATTGTAAGAAATACCAACTCCTTCATCCCACTTTACAGATGTATAAGCACTCGGTCCAACATCAGTATACTTCAAAGAATCACTGATTGTTTCATCATTTAAAACAATGTCTCTGCCCTTAACATAGAAGTGAATACTGCCCTCATAATATGTCATGTTTGCATAAAATTCTTTGACCAAAAGAGGATACACATGCTTTTTGATGTTAAAAAGGTGATTCCAGTCTAGAAATTCTAAATTTTCAACAAAAGGAAAACCTTTCTTTTCCAAAGTTGGTAAATCAACAAGAAAAGAGGGACACAAGGTACGATACTTAATAACTCCTTCAAAAAAAATGTTGTTCATGGCATATTTGAATCTATAGGGGTTATAGTTGGGGTGAGATGTCATGAAGTGGGATTTGTGAGCAAAAGGATCAATGTCTGGTTCTCTAACTGATTTGAGAGGGAGACGAGGTTTACCTCTTTGTGAACGCAATGGAATAGAACTTGGCTTAGGCTGAGTTGACTCAGCAACAGGTTCTTCAGCAGCAGGGCGTTTGCCCTTGGATGAGCTAGGTTTCGAAGAGCTGGGTTTTGAAGGCGGTGCCTTTGGTGGTGGCATCGGCTTGGTAGAGGCAGGATATCTTGGTGTGGTTTTGGTCCACGCCATGAGATCAGTACGAGGAGGAGAGGTAAGAGGAGAAGGTGAGGGAGTGAAGGTCTGATCTCTTGAACGAGTAAAGGGCTTCAGTTTTGATGGAAGTTTGAGAATCTTTTCACGAGGAGGTCTTTGTGGAATGGTTTTCTTCCTCATGTGGGTGGTTTCTGAATTTTGAGGGAAGAGAAACAATAAAGGTTGTGGAGAAAACCGAAAGGTTTGAGGAGGAGTTATGGAGGGAAGAGAAGGAGTGTTGGTAACCGTACCCAAAAAGATTTTCTTAAACCATGCAACTGCATCACCTTCTGATTTGACTTGAAATGACTTGACATCATAAAAGAAATATTTGATTTTTATTTGAAAAAAATATGAAATTAATTAAAAATCTCTTTGGACATAATACCAAAACAAAACAAAAACAAATTAAAGCAAACAGCCCAACAAAAACAAAACAAAACAAATGTAACATTCATATTGGGCCCAGAGGTGGTTTGGATTAAGGAAACACATTGGACCACTCATGTTCATATTTTTTAGAATGGCCCAGATGAATCAGCATGTGCAATAGGTCCAGAACACGCTGATTGAGGAAAACATTCTTCACTTGCCCAGAATTGTCTCATCCCTGTTTATGAGACAAAAACTCCAACAAACATATCAGCAACTTTCAAATAAAGAATCATGGCTTAAAATTCCTAGACTAGTCCTAAGCATGCAGAATCTGTCCTCAGCAAGTGGTTTTGTAAAAATATCTGCTAATTGCTCCTCCGATTTAACAAATTGAATGCTAATATTCCCCTTTTGGACATGTTCTCTTATTAAGTGAAATTTCACTTCAATATGTTTAGTTTTAGAGTGCAAAACTAGATTTTTAGAAATATTAATAGCACTCATGTTGTCACAAAACAAGGGAATATTTTCAGCCTTTAATTTGTAATCAGCAAGCTATGTTTTTAACCACATAAGCTGAGAACAACAGGAAGAAGCAGCTATATACTCAGCCTCTGCAGTGGATAAAGCCACTGTTGGCTGCTTCTTACTTGACCAAACATTCAAGGACTTTCCAAGGAAGCAACATAAGCCTGATGTGCTTCTCCTATCAACTCTATCACCGGCAAAATCTGCATCACAATAACCAACTGCAGAAAAATCATCAATCTTAGGATACCAAAGACCAAAATTGGATGTGCCATGAACATATCTAATGATCCTCTTAACTGCAGAAAGATGAGACTCTTTTGGTTTAGATTGGAATCTTGAACACATTCCAACACTTTGCACAATATCGGGTCTAGAGGAAGTTAAGTACATAAGAGAACCAATCATTCCTCTATACCTAGTCTCATCAACATTTCTCTCAGTTTTTCCCTTATCTAATTTTGAATTAGGGTGCATGGGAGATCCCATGGGTTTGGCATTTCCATACCAAATTTCTTAACTAGTTCCTTGGCATACTTCTCTTGATGAATGAAATAACCTTTTTCAGTTTGTTTAATTTATAACCCACGAAAAAAATTAAGTTCACCCATCATACTCATGTCAAATTCACTTGTCATGAGTTTTCCAAATTCAGTGCAAAGGGATTCATTGGCTGATCCAAAAATAATGTCATCAACATATATTTGGACTAGAATGAAAGAATCATTAGAATTCTTGATAAATAGAGTAGTGTCTGTAGTGCCTCTTTGAAAACCGTTTTTCAAAAGAAAAGAGCTAAGTCTCTCATACCAAGCTCTAGGAGCTTGCCTCAAACCATAGAGAGCTTTTGATAATTTGGAAACATGGTTAGGAAGCTCTTTATTTTCAAAATTGGGTGGTTGTTCCACATACACTTCTCTATCTATCACACCATTCAAAAATGCACATTTCACATCCATTTGATATAATTTAAAACCACAAAATGCAGCATAAGCTAAGAGAAGTCTTATGGCTTCCATTCGGGCAACAGGGGCAAATGATTCATCAAAGTTTATTCCTTCTTCTTGGTCATATCCTTGTGCCACTAGCCTTGCCTTGTTTCTTGCAATGCTACCATCCTCTCCTAACTTGTTCTGAAAAATCCACTTGATTCTGGTCACTTTCTTTCCATTTGGCCTTGGAACCAATGTCCAAACTTGGTTCTTCTCAAACTCTTGAAGCTCATCTTCCATTGCCTTTACCCAAGAAGGGTCACCAAGGGATTCCTTGACATTTTGAGGCTCCATTTGAGAGAGAAGGGTAATGTTTGTTCCTTCATTTGCCTTTCTAGTTGAAGACCGAGTTCTAACCCCATGAGAGACGTCCCCAATGACAAATTCCTCAAGATAATTCTTCAAAAATCTCCATTCACGAGGTCTGGTGGACTTGGAGGCAGATTCAGATATCGAGGGATTCTGGGTGCTGCTGGTTTCAGGGTCTCCTTCAGATTCATGAGACAGAATGGAATTGTCTCTTTAATTTTCAGCAACTGCAGTTTCTGGTTCAGCTTGTCCAGAATTTTCATTTTCATGATTTTGCACAGTTTCATCATCCTTTTGAGCTTGATTCCCTGCATCACAGTCTTCCAAAACACTTTGCACAAAGTTAGTATCACAAAATGTAACATGTATGGACTCCTCAATAATTCTAGCATCTTGATGATAAACTCTATATGCTTTACTAGTTGTGGAATATCCTACAAACAAACACTCATACGCCTTTGGATCAAATTTTCCCAAATTATCTTTGTTATTAAGAACAAAGCATTTGCATCCAAAGATATGCAAGTAGTCCAAGTTTGGTGGATAACCTTTCCAAATTTCATAAGGAGTTTTCTTCAAAAATTTTCTTATGATGGTTCTATTCAAAATGTGGCAAGCTGTGTTGACGGCTTCAGCCTAAAGGAATTTTGGAACATTGCTCTCACAAAGCATAGCTCTTGTCATTTCTTGTATGCTTCTATTTCTTATTTCCACAACACCATTTTGTTGTGGTGTCCTTGGACAAGAGAAGTTGTGAGATATTCTAAATTCCTCACAAAAGGATTCAAATAAATTGTTTTCAAATTCAGTTCCATGATCACTTCTTATAGAAGAGATCTTTAAATCCTTTTCATTTTGAATTTTCTTGCAAAAAGGTTCAAAGGGCGAAAAGGCTTCATTTTTGTGTGCAAGAAATAAAACCCATCCAAACCTAGTATAGTCATCCACAATCACTAAACCATAATGTTTACCACCTAGGCTTTGAGTTCTTGTTGGACCAAATAAATCAATATGTAGTAACTCAAGTGGCCTTTTAGTAGAGATGTCTTCCTTTGGTTTAAAAGAATTTTTTGTTTGTTTTTCCATTTGGCAAGCATCACAAGTGATGTCTTTGTCAAACCTTATCAAAGGAAGACCTCTTACTAACCCTCTACTTTTCCAACAGCAATTATTTTACCTTTACCATCATCTCCAAAGGTCACAAAACCTCCATCATACTTGTTTAGTTTGATGAAGTAAGTTGACCTTCCAGTCATGTGCCTAGAGCATCCACTATCCAAGTACCACATATCCTTTTTGTTCTTGGATGCTAGGCAAATCTGTATGAAGAACTTTAAGTAACCTTAGGTATCCAAATTAATTTGGATCCTTTGAAGTTAATCCATCTTGGTTGTCCAAGTGCATTGAAATCACAAACAACATTGTAAATTTGGTTTCCCACAACTCTCTTTTCAATGAAACATTGTGCATATGAGTGACCAAATTTTTTGCAATTAAAACAATGATTTTCTGATGCATATCGCTAAAATTGAGGTGAGTTATTTTGCTGGAAATGATTAAAGAGTTGAAATTTTCGGTTTTTGGAAGAGGTGCATTTCTTTTGACAAACTGGTTTTTGTTATAATTGTTCCTCTTTGCAAATGCATTTTTACCAGAATTTTTGAAAACTTTTGGACTTTTCGAATATGAGGTTTTATTGTAAAATGGTGGTTTCTTGAAGGCAGCCTCATTTTTCGAAATGTACCCCAGACCTGACCTATTTGAAGTAGGTTCAATTCTTGGTGAAGGTTCAGTTTCACTTGTGTAAACTTCATCAAATTTTTCCTCAAGTGTAGGAACATATCCAATACCAGATTTGTTGGATGTGGATTTAGTATTTGATGAAGAGGCCACAAATTTCATAGAGGAATCATTAAAAACTGCACTTTCCTTGGTTATGTATCCTAAACCAGATTTTTCAAACAATGGTCTTTGGCTTGCAAGTAATTTGTCCAAGTTACTAGAACTTTGAGTAAATTTTGCTAAGTCACCATTCAGCCTTTTAATCATATCATTTAATCTTTTATTTTCAACAATTAACTCTTGAGAAGGATCCACAATGTGCTTTCCTTTTAATTTTTCAAGTTCAGATTTTAGAAATCTATTTTCTTCAATAATGTCCAAAGCACATTCAGTTTCCTTCACTTTTTTTTTAAAAAAATTATTTTCAACTTTTAACACATCTTTTTTAGATCTGCATTTATTATACTTATCTAGTAGTTATGAGGTGTTTAGAGTAAGATCATCAATAATAGCATGTAGATCATCTATGGACAAATCATAGAAATTTATCTCATCAAGATTATTGTTTCCAGCCATAAAACAGTCTTTATCTTCACCTTCAGAATCTTCTTCCTCATTGGAGTCGTTCTCAAGATCCTTCCAAACTGCCATGAGCACTCTCTTCTTTTCTTTCTTTCATTTGTCCTCCTTCTTGAGCTTTGGACAGTTTAGCTTGAAGTGTCCAGCCTCCTTGCAATGATGACACGTCACTTTTCTCAAGTCCATCTTTTGTTCCTTTGAGTTTGAGCCCTTGTACTTGCCCTTGTTCTTCATCACCCTTCTAAATCTCCTAGCAAAAAGCATAAGCTCATCATCCGAAATACCATCACTAGACTCACTCTCTTTTGATTCTATTTTTGACTTGAGGGCTATTCCCTTTATCTTTGAGTCCGGGTTTGTGTGTGTGGTTTCATAGGCAAGGAGTTTTCCTCTCAACTCATCATAGGTTATAGGGCTTAGGTTATTGCTCTCGGTTAGGACAGTGGTAGTGGTTTCCCATTCTTTTGTAAGGCTTCTAAAGAGTTTTCTCACTAGGGTTTATTCTGAGTAGTTTGTACCCATAGCATCAAGGTTGTTGATTATGATTGAGAATCTCTCAAACACTTCATCAATGCTTTCTCCATCCTTCATATTAAACATCTCGTACTCTTTTCGCAGCATATCAATCCTCGTTTATTTGACCTGTTTAGTGCCTTCGTGTATAACCTAGAGTTTCTCCCAGATTTCTTTGGCTGTCTTACATCTAGACACCTTTCGGTACTCTTCAAAGCTGATAGCACAGTGAAGAAGGTTGATGGCTTTAGCATTCTGCTCCATCTTCTTCTTATCATCTTCATTCCACTCAGCTTCTTCTTTTGGAGTCACCACTCCATCAGCACTTATTTTTGTTGGGATCTTGGGACCGCTTACAACAATCTTCCAAATGTTGTAGTCAATGGATTGGATGAAGATCCTCATCCTCTCTTTCTAGTAGGTATAGTTCTTTCTGTTGAAGAAAGGAGGCCGGTTGTTTGACTGGCCTTCAGTGAGGTGTAGGCGACTGTGGTTGTACCCAAGTTGTTCGCCATTGGATCTTTACTCCAAGCGGTGAAGCTTGATTCTTGAGACCTTAGCTCTGATACCAATTGAAGGTTGTAGAAGGCTTAGAGAAGGGGGGTTGAATCTATGACCTTCTTTTGTGTTAATAAACTTAACCCTTTAAAACTGATTTGCTCTTTAAATCTGTTTGAACTCAGCAGCGAAAAATTTATGAGACAATTTCATTTTGTCTCATGAATATCAGAAAATAGGACAGAGCAGAGAAGAGAAAAGTTAACACCATCATGTATCCTGGTTCGGTTGCCTTGTACTATGTAACCTACATCCAGTCTCCACCACAACAGTGGTGAAATTTCCACTATAGTTAAAGTATTACACACACCAATTCCACAGGATTGACACAATCCTTTCACACTCAAGTTCTAACCTAACTTGACATTGGATATACTAATATCTAACTCTTCACTCTTAGTGCTAACCCAACTAAGAAAGGGATACCTCACAAGTACAAGAAACAAGACACAGACTTACCTAAAGAAATCTGAAATAACTCTAGACTTTTCTCTCAAGTGTTTCACTCAACCTCTTTCCACTCATTGGCTTTTACTTGAGACCTCTCTATATGCCTTTTCACTCAAAAAATTACAGAAGGATAAACATTGAAAAGTAAATTACAATCTATAAAACATGAAGGAGATTGACTCTTCAACAGCCTCTTTGCTATGTGATAAACCAGATTTGCATGTCTCTGATTCAGTTCTTCATTTTTGGCGGAATGCTCCTTTGAAAGAAAGCATTGTCCAAGTAAATGAACTTCTTCAGAGAGCTCTTCTCAGAACATACACCTCAAGAACATTGGTTATCTCTCCTTGTCTTCTGAATGAAGAAAAATCTTCTTTTATCTCCTTGCATGTTGCTGGATTGTTCTCCTTAGGTCAACTTCTTGAGCCTTGTGCGTCACCAACCTACCATCTCACTTTTTTTCCATTAATCCTCAGAATAGAAACTTTTATTATGACCTTCTCTTGTTGACCGAAAATCATAGGAAAGCATAAAATAGATATCCTCAATGGTAATCCCAGATCTTGGCCATTGAGAAGCTACTTGGTCCCCAAGACTCACTTGTGACCATAGATGCACAGCAGTGAAGAACAGACAACATCTTTTACATGTATCCCAATATGGACTTGGCAGAGAATTGAAGATGAAGAGAAGAAAATGAGATGCATGTAGAAGGAAATAAAATCACCTTTAGCTTCTGACTTCTTCTTGATACAGATTGATGTGGGTGATTAGACTTCTACCATTTGCTTAATCTTCTCTTTCTTGCTTCTTTGGTGAATAACTTAGGGAAGAAGCTCTCTCTCTTTCTTCTGTGATTTCTGACCAAGAGGAAAAGTGAATGTTGATTTGGTGAAAGCAAGTGAGAGGGAATTGTTTGCTATCGGGCTTGGATCGGATCATTTCATTTGGCCCGTTTTGATTTCGTAGCTTTGTTTCCTTTTGGGCTTCGTTTGTATTATCAGCCCACCAGCTTTGTTTTTGTTTTCATTCAGTTTGGGCTGCAGCTGAGTATTAAATTTTTGGCTTGCATCACTTCAACCAAAATAATCAAAACTAATTAGTTAATTTTTTCAATAAATTAATGTTTATCATCATTAATTAATTTAGTTAATTTTTTAACTCAACATTTATTAATTGTTAACATTTTAGTTAATATTTTTTTGTTATCAAATATTTTTATATTTGTATATAAATAAATATATTGTTTAACTCATTTTTAATATGTATTTTTTATTTTAATACAAAAAATACTAGCAAAATTTATTGTTTTTGTTAGCAATTAACCATCAATATTTAAAAATATGAGATAAAAATATGTTGCTAAATTACTATACTAAAAAAATTGAGTTAATAACTAAAAGTGATAACAAAAAATAATAAATTCTGATAATCTTTTGAACATTTTTCTTTTAATATATATTCTATATATATGGATCATAACTGATTTTCTACGTATACATAATATAGTTGACAAAATTATTTTGTATTATATATAGTAAAAATAAAAATTGAAACTTAAACAAAAATAAAATCTCTTCTGGATCCTCCTCTTATAACAACGGCAGCATTGAATGGCTCCAAATCACCACTGTCTTAAATCTCATGTGATTCAATTGGAAAATGATAAATAAAAGCTTCCTATCACAATTGACTAAATTAATGAATGGTAGACTAGACAAAGTCAATAAAATAAACTTCCTATATGATCATTTAAATAAATAAAAATATATTTAGTGCCCATAAAGTACTTGAAAAAGTATATTCATTGCTAATAACAGAATATTTTTATATATGGCATGATGAATTACCAAGAACTTAAATTTATATATATATATATACATGAAATGCAAGAAACTACTAAATAATATTGGACCACTTTTATTGTTTTCAAATTAAACTAATATATATATATATATATATAAGAATAAGAATACAAGATAGGGTAGCAATAGCATTAAATTAGAACTTGCAATATCCTGGTTCTTGGTTTATAACTTTCAAAAAAGGGTTCACAAAGAAAAGAAGGAAAAAGGAAGAAGATGCCTTGCCTTTACATCTCCACCAATGTTAACTTAGATGGAATTAACTTGGATCCAATCTTTTCTGAAGCAACATCTGCTATTTCCACAATCATAGGAAAACCTGAAAAGGTATGATATATACTGTCTTTCTTTGTCTCTGATCAGTGTTTTTTTGTTCTTTTACAACCAAAGTTTCTGAATTTTTGGGAATAAAATTCTGGGGTTGACACAAATAATGATTATTTTTTATAATATAATTTTGTTGTTCATCTGTTTGCTGATTGATGGTTATAGACTCAGTTTCTGATTGCTCTTTTTGGTGAGAGCTTTTTTATGTAATTGCTATCAACTACTCTTTAGCTTTATCCTCTGCTATGTTTCATTATCATTCTTAGTAAATAAAATTGGACCACAATTTTTTTTTCTCTCCTTATTATGATTTTCAGAAGTAGAAGCTTTTGATTGCTCTGAAAATTTGCAATTATCTCTCTCTTCCCATTTTCTGATTCAGTTTTGTAGTTTAGGGTATAGTTCACAGTAAGTAACTCTTGGTAGTTACAGATTCTCATTAGATTTGGTGCAACAAAAAATATATCTTTTTATATATTTGTATTAGTTTATGATTCACTAAATAAAATAAAAGTTTTATTTTGGAATTTGGAGGGATCAGTGATCTGAATGAAAGTGTACTAAACCAACCCTGTGACAGATAAACCTTAGCTTTAACTAATGAAAAGAAGACTTTTGACAAAAGAAGACAGGTTAGAAGCTTTTCTTGTAGGAAAGTGGGACATATTTTAGTGCCTTTATGAGATTGTTAAATGTTAATTAAAAGCAAAGGAAATCAGATCACAGGAACAATTTTATATATATAGTTGGAGTATGTAAAAACTTAGATATTAAATTACTCATTCTTATAAAATAAATATTAAAATAATATAAAAAATATTTTATTTTTTTAAATACGCACCATACAAAAATATTGCTAAAATAAGCCGGGCCAATTTAGATAAAATCTTTGCCAAACAAATTTTGTCATCATTTCAGATGCAGTACCCATAAAATGGAGTCAGGCATGTCAAAGCCATTTTTAATATGTTATCTGTAAAATCGGAGGACGTTATTTCTGCTCCATTGTCCTGAAATAGAGTTCTATTTCTCCTTCATCACCTGCAAAAATGAAATTCTATTTCATATCAATTTTATTTTTTAAAGGACTAAATTGATTATGTTTTTGCCAATGAGTTATAGCTCAAATGGCATAGTCTCCCCATACTCAATTAAGAGGTTGCGGGTTTGAGTCTCCTATCTTTGCTAAAAAAAAAAAAAAGTTGATT
>NC_029786.2:95299430-95301665 GCF_000816755.2 Arachis ipaensis | reverse complement strand
TTTTTTAATCTAGTATTTTTAATTATTAACTTAATTTTTTTAATTTAATAATTTAACAATATATTTTTAATCCACACTTTTAAACATTGCATGAAGCCTACATGTGTTTGTTCACTGATGTGTTTGTCACACACTTCAACGAATGAGAGTTCACCAATGTGTCTAGATTGGAGATATAGGTTTCCATTTCGGGGGCAATGAAGGAGAAATGGAACTCCTCTATTTTTTGCAGGCGATGAAGTAGAAATGGTATTTTTTTTATTTTGTGATGATGCATCAAAAATGACTCTAACACGTCTGATTTTCATTTTATAGACACTGCATCTAAAATAATAACAAAATTTAAAATATTTTTTCTATTTATATTAATAAAAAAGCTAATAAGATATAACAAAGCAATGGCACGTTAGAATAAAACAGGGGGAAAAGCCAAAAAGGTTATGGATTGGGGAAAGAATAATTCAATACAAGATAATAAGTATCATGAATAATATATACTATAGGTAGAACATGAGATATTATATATTAATTATCGAATAAGACGTAAACCTTGCTTATATTTGATATCAAATTTTAAATTGAGTATAAGTTATTAAAAGAATAAGTATAGGAAATTAAATTTTAATTAATTAATATTAGTCAATTTTTAATTATAAAATTAATTTTATTTATATTTTTTGGAGACTCAAAATTTAATATTAAAATTTAATATTAGAATTTAAGGATAAGTTTTAAAATTTAAAAAAGTAATTAATATTGATTGAAAAAGTTAACACTACTTAAATTCTTAAAACAATATAGTCTTATATTTTAGGGTAAAAATACTAAATTAGTCCCTACGTTTAGACGTAATCTTTTTTTAGTCTTTAAAATTTAAAGTATTCTATTTAAATTCAAAAAAGTTTCATTTAGCTTTAATATAGTCCACTATGAGGTCAAAGTTAAATAATTAACGGAATATCCTACATGACAGCAATATAATATTAAAGTTGATAATTACTTAACTTTGTTCTTGTACTACTATTATGTAGGACATTTTATTAATTACTTAACTTTGACCTCATGGTGGGACTACATTGAAGCTAAATGAAATTTTTTTGGATTCAAATAGGACACTTTAAATTTTAAAGACCAAAATAAAATTACGTCTGAGTCCAATTTAATACTTTATCTTACATTTTATCTATTATTATTGAATAAAATATATAACTAACATAAATAAATAAAGTGTAACATGACTAAAAAATATAAGTTAAAAATATATTATTAAATTATTAATTTAAAAAATTAGATTAATAATTAAAAATATTAACTAAAAAATAAATTATATTTACTTTCGAATTTTTATCATAAATAAAATGTGAATTGACGTAGCATCAAATCATGAACTGTACATAATTCACACGTGAAGATGGGAATGAGTGGAAGAAGTGGATGCACTTGCTTGAAGAACATAACAGGACAGTAGCACCTTATCTTTATATTGAAAATTAATAATAGCCATTAACCAATGTTTGCTTGGCACCTAACACACCCTACCATTATTTGTTTGAAATTAATACAGTGATGTGAACATACACATACACTGAAATTAGACAGTATCAAAGTCAATTTGCAATTGATTTCAGACTAGAAGAGGAAATTAGTCTTCAATTTTGTGATTCTTATTGTCTGCCCATATTATCGCTTTTGCATAGTTGAGTAGAAATTAAAATTGTACCGTTTGTAACGGTTTTATATGAAATAAATAAATAAAATAAGAGTACTGCTAGGGAGCCAATGGCCTAAGCGTACAATGTGTACAATGGGCTAAATCTTTTGTCCACAAATAAAATGAACATCATCCATACTATCCAGAATAACCATTCAGATAGTAGGGATAATAAACATCTCATGTCATAAAATCAGATACTAGGGATAATAAACATAGGGATAATAAACATCTAGAACTCTAATACCATATCATGAAACCACTCATTCCAAAAACGTAATATGATAGGACAATGTAACACTAATGGTCATATTTCTAATACTTCCTAAACCTCCATTGTACACATTGTACGCTTAAGTCATTAGCTCCCTATACTTATTCATAAAATAAAATAGAGAGTAATTGAGTCACTATTTTTAAAAAGGGTATAAAAAATTATTCCTGAGTTTTAGAAAGTATGTAAATTAAATTGTTAATAAAATAAAATAAAATAGCATTTTTTTTTGTTAAAATCGATTTTGACT
>NC_029786.2:95279375-95299089 GCF_000816755.2 Arachis ipaensis | reverse complement strand
TTTGTGTGACAGTTATATATTTGTCATTATTATTATAGGTTATAATAGTAATTATATACTTATTGCAGCTATTAAAAAGACTCTATTGACAATTATATAATTGTCACTAAAATTTTTTAGTGATAAAATATAAAACGATTAATTATCTTGACCTTTTTTATTGCTACTAAAAAAAATAAATGGTCACTTAAAAAAAATTTCTAGCAATGCTATGGGCCTAAATTAACAAATGTTATAACTACTACTTCTGAGCTAAAATAATTTCCTACAAAAGAATTTACTCATGATGACTAAAAATTTATATGGTGTATATTGTGATTAATTTGTAACTTATTATTGTGTAGTTTGTGATGGTAATATTGAAGGGGTCAGTGGCAATAACATTTGAGGGAAACAAAGAACCAGCTGCATATGCTGAAATTGTTTCAATGGGAGGCATAAACAAAGAAGTGAAGAAGAAGCTTATTGCTACCATTGGCACCATTTTGCAATCAAAGTTATCCATACCAAGAACAAGGTTTTTCCTCAAAGTCTTTGACACAACAGCATTTAGGAGTAACTCCAAAATGTGATTATGTTGTCTTAATTAATATTATTAATAATGACACTCTTTTATTATATGTTATTTCCAAATTATTCTCATTAAATTTTTTTATCGTCAATAACAAAAATAGAGACTAATTTGGAAAAATCACATAATATAATATAAGTGATAATATATATTAAATTTGAGATTAGCAACATAACAAGCTAGTAAGCCTCAAGATTGTTTATCCCTGATCTTTCATTATTATTATTAATCAATTTTAAGTTTTAATGGGTGTACTACTACATGATTTTTGCTTAGAGAAATAAAGTTGATCAGAGTTTCATTCAGTTATTTATTCAAGGTAACTATTTTAGAGTTATTATTAGGTTCTCTGAAAATAAATCGGTACTAATACTTTAATTCATTAATTGTCTTTTATATCAACATTAAAAGTAAATTAAAAATATTAATAAAAATATAAAATGATAACTAATTTCAAACTAACAAAATAAATAATACAGGATAAGAATATTTATTTGCTCTCAGATCATTCAAGAAATTTTCGCTATTTTAGCTAAAAAAGATGCTAGTTATTAATTGGAAATATTACTAGATGTATGTGTTGCTAAAATGCCTAAAAAGATAGGAAAGATGAATATAATATAATAAAGTGTTAAACTAGTTCATAATATCCAACTACTATTATGACTTTCATTAAAATATTTGATATATTTAAAATTTAGCTCTCATTATTTAACAAGAGCATCTGGTTTAAAAAAATATAAATAAAAATAATTGTGAGTGATATCATTATTTAACGAGGAATGCTACGGGCCAGCAATTTTAGTGTTTTGTAACCATTAATTGGCCATCAATAATGTTTTTAATGATATGAGATTACATCTAATGGTGGAAAATCACTTACTTTTATTTTAATGGTTAAGTGCTGGCCAGAAAATACAAAAATGGTTGCCCTAAACTTTTCCTTATTTAACAACATGATGCTTATTGTCCATTTTCCGGGGCCAAGGGATCAAATAATAATCCGAGCAGTCACTCTCTTAAAATAAACATATAAAACAGAATATTGGAAATGTCTTCTTCAATGTTTGTAATATAGATGGTGATGGTCTCCCTTGACGATGATGAAAGAATTAGAAAAATATCACTTCTTCCAACCAAGCTAATCTAGGAGAGAAAGATCAACTATAATTTTTTATTTTTCTTTTATAAGTAGAAGACCACTTATAATATATATGTTTCTGGATCTTCCGTTTGAGAAACATTTAAATCATGGTTTGAACTTTGAACACAATGCATAATAATAAAGTCTTTATTAATATAATAGTTAATTTGGTCACTAAACTTACGCGTAAGTTTTAATTTAGTCTTTAGAGTTTTAATTATCTTTATTTAGTTCTCAAATTTTGCAAATGTGACTCATGTTAATCCTTGAAATAATTTTTGACACATCATCGTTAATAGAATGCTGATGTAGACAGTCAAATATCATGTTAGATTCTGTAAAACAACACCGTTCTGATTTTGACATTCAAATAGTCAAAAAATAACGCATAAATAATATTTATTGAAACTTTTTCTTTTTAAACAAGTGATATGATGTCATTTTTAAGCTAATTAAATACTAAAATAAAAATAACATCATTTTATGAATTTTAATGAAGTATCTAACTCTATTTTATTACTTCATTAACGTTTGTGTGTGAAAAATTATCACAGAAACTAATATAAATAACGTTTATAAAATTTAAAAATTAAATAAAAATAATTAAAACTTAAAAGACTAAATTAAAATTTATGACAAATTTAAGACTAAATTAAATATTAACTCGCCTTTCTTAATCCTTGCGATTTGTTGGTGCTTCAGCTTGAATTCGGGGAGAAAACCATCGGCTCTGATACCACTTGTTGGGCCAACCGTGGGAATCTCTCAACAACAAGGGAGAATTCAGAGAGGAATCAAGCGAGAGAACATAAGATGAGAAGACACCACATCCAACTCAAAACATTAAAGTGTCAAGTTAATGGGTCTCTCATCTTATAAATTCCTCACTCTTCTATACTTTCTTTGATGTGGGACTAACTTCAACATTCCTCACACTTGCAAGTTGCAACACTAACACAGCTTTTGGCACTAACGTTGATACACAAATAAATTAATGGCTTGATGCATGAAAGAAATATGAATCTAAGGTTCTTAGTTAGTAACAGTTATTTTTTATAATTTGACCCAATAGTGTTTGTTATTTATTTTATTTATAACATATTCACCATAATTATGATATAAAATTAACTTCAATCTACATTTTCTTTCTTTCCTTTTTGGAATGTAATGGGCTTTTTTTTTTCTCAGGCAAACCTGATTATGGTTCTTCCATTAAAAAAAATATATTAATAGTTATATCAATTTCTTGTGAAGTAGAAGTAGCTTTATCGATTATGGTTCCGGTTTATATTTTTGTGTCTTGGAGGTTGGTAGTTTAACTAAAATTGTTCTTATTCGTGTACTGAATAGATATATGCCCCCTTTGAAAGTAAAATATGTATAATTTTACATGTTATTTGGTGCTGGAAGAATATATATTTATTATGAAGCGAAAAGTCAAAAGAAATATTTAATGTCAACATAATAGAATTTACGTAAGCTTGTTAAAGAAAAATATGGATAAAAATTAATTTGACATCATAATTAGACTCAATGTGTTATAAAAAATTAACTAACAAAATTTAAAAGGTCAAATTATAAAAACATAATTCGTGTTAACTAAAAACAGTTGGATTTATAGTTTCTTCATTTAACCATTAATTTATTTGTCTACTAATATTAGTACCAAACTATGAGACACCAAGAAATCATTCACCCTTGAAATGAGATTTTTTTTTTTTCCTGTGATAGGTTGTTTAATGCTTTCATGTTTCTTTTTTTGGACGGTAACTTGTTTATTGAGCAATACCTTCTTTATTATCTTATGTTTTCTTTTTGTCACTAAAACTTTTTTTTTTTGACAATGTCCATATGGAAATCTCACGTAGCTTGGCCCGCTTTGAGTTCATGGCCTTCTTAAGATTTTTAATATGTCGAAATTAGGGGTGTTATTAGTTTGGTATGGTTCGGTTTTAGAGCAAAAACCAACCGAACTGATCTAATCGATTCTCTTTCAATGTCAACCAATCGATTTGTCATTTTTACACCAATCAAATTGAACTAAAAGCAATTTGGTTCAATCAGTTTTTTTTTTTAAATCCTAATTAGTCATGTCATTAATTATAATAAAATAAGATTTAAAAAAATTAATAAACTTAAAATAACAAAAATACATTAGATTTAAATTTAATACAATTTTAATCCATCTCAATAACTAAATATAAAACAAACACACATAACTAAACATAAAACAAACACATGAAATGTCTAACAAACATGAAACACTATCTTAAAATCAAACTACAAACTAACAAACACACTTTAAAATTAAATAACAACAAAATCAGTTATCATGATTAATCTGAATCCACACCAGATTCATCATCATCTTCTCCTATTGATGCAATTTTTATAAAATAAAATAAAGAAATCAATATAAATTATAAAATATAAAGCAATGCACATAATTTATGAAAGGAACTTCAATTTTTTTTTTCATACCTAATTCAAAATTTTCAAACTCCCCAATAAGCTCCTCAAAATCAGTTATTATTGGAGAAGTACGAAGCCAATTAGACCAGCAATAAATTTAAATCAACAAATTAGAGCAAGTGAAGTATAGAATAAGTAACAACAATAAATTAGACCAACAACAACAAATTAGGACAAGTGAAGTATAAAATCATCAACAACAGCAACAAATTTAACTCAACAAATTAGACCAGCAACAACAATAAATTAGGGCTAGTGAAGTACATAATCAGCAACAAATTTAACTCAATAAATTAGACTAGCAACAACAATAAACTAAGACAAGTAAATTTCAGAACCAACAACAATAACAAATTTCATTCTAAAAATTGGTGAATATACTAGCCTCCGAAAAAGACATTGTTGAGTTGCAAGAGAGGGCTTGATAATGGTGTGGGGTTCTTGACAACGGAGAGGACTGCTTAGTGACGGCGAAGGTTTCTTGGAGACGGGGAGGTGCTTGATGACAGAGAAGATTGTCATGGTTGGGACTTGCGAGATGGCGCGACGAGGAACACGCCACCGTTGCAGAATGCGTGAGAAGGATAGAGGAAAGAAAGCTGTGTATGGAGGAGGAAGGAGGGAGGTGCTACGGATGGAGGGAAGAAGGCTCTATGGAAAAGAATGGAGGGAGGGTGGTAGGGAGATTCTGAATTTCAGAGAGGGAGGGAGGTGTTGCATCTTGCATGAATGAGTCACTCACTTAAGATTGGGGATTTTGATGTTAAGTTAAAGGGTAAAATTGTAAAAAAAAAGTATGGGTAAACAATAAAAATATTAAACAATGTGAACAATGGATATATTGGATGTTTAATTCACTAGGTGTGCGGATGGTTATTCTAATATTAAGATTTAAGTGAGTAATTTGAAGTGTAGTGTGTTTTATTTGAATTGGGCCAATTTTAGGATCCGTTGTTCATATTGTTCAAGAAAGTCATTGGTTATCTAGCATAAACCAATTGTAAAATCATTGACACTGCATGTTATTCCTTGGTTCAATTCGGTTTTCATTAAGCTCATCGAAAATCGAACCGATCGATTTTATCGAAAAACGGTTTTTTCGATTTTTAGATTGGTTGTTATAAATTTTGGTTTGGTTTTACGGTAATTTTTAGTTCGATTTTACAGTAAGTTTCAATACAACTAAATTTCTATAGTGGTATTTGAGATTCACGATTTTCACCATTTTAATTCCTCAAATTCAAAATTTACTATATTGGTCCGCAAGACCCAACTCTAGGCACCAATTGGTCCCTCAACCCTTTCAAATGCTAAGTCAGAGAATAGAGTGCTGGGTTGGCTCTGACTTGCCATGTTGAACACATGGCTAAGCGATGTCATTTTATTTTGGTGGTTAAATAAAGTAAAAACAAGGTCATTTTAGAAAATGAAAGAACATAAATTCGTTTGTATATTATATAAACTCTTTTCCGTCTTCTCATTTTTGTCTTGTTTAAGCGCCAAAATGAAACGACATTGTTTAGCCCTGTGTCCAGTGTGGTAAGTCAGAACATGCTCAACATTCTGTTCGCCGACTCAGCGTTGGAAAGGGTCCAAAAATCAATATAGTGCCTAGAACTAGATCTCGAGAACCCATATAGTAAATTTTGGATTTAATGGATTAAAATAATAAAAGCTGTGAATCTTAATGACTACTTAAAAACTTTTGTCATCGCAATACCACAATTTAAAAAGAGAAAAAATGGTCACAATACTAATTGCCACAATTTCCTATAATTTGCGCACAATCACATGTTATCATCTTCCTTTTTTATTAACAAAATAACTGCCCTATGACGAAGCACTTGAATGAATAAACTTCTTATTCATTAATTTCTCCAGTTAAATCTTAAGCTCTGTTAGTTCCCACAATGACATTCTGTATAGTGCGGCTGATACACGCATCGCTTTGAGTATTAAGTATGTTGTAAACTTTAGACTCAATTAAACTAGTGATTGAATTGGTCCTCAAAGGAATAACAATCATTTTGTTCACTTTCTTATTAACGGTTATCCGGTGCAGTTGGTGGAATCGATTCTTATAAATTTAGTAATAATATATATGAAAATATGAGCCAATTAAGATCTCAACATTGTCTCTTGTCACACATAATAAATCATAAAGCTGTCATGCTATTTAATATTAAGTCCAAACGCAACTTCATTTACATAACATAAAAAGGATCAAGTTATAGTTATAGTAAGGATTAAGGAGGTCAAATACGAAAATAGACATACAAAATTTGTCATAATAAACTTACTTGAATACATATTATTGAAACATAGTAAAATATTTGAATGGATCAAGCTCCTCTAAAAAAAAGAGGTTAGTAAAATAAGAAAGTGAAAGTTTAATCACCCTTAAATCAAAGTAGTAAGGTTCATATAAGAAAGAAATTGCAAATTCATGATTAATTCATTAATTTATAACTTTACAATTTTTTTTACTTTAAAAGATTTTTTTTCTATTGAATACATATTTAAATTATGGTCATAATTATCTTTGTAGATTACTGTTCACTAATGATATTAGAGTAAAAAATAAAATAAAAATGTTAGGTACACATAAAAAATTATTTACAAAATCAATCATCATGTATTAGTTTAGATGTTTAAGGAAGAAAAAAAAAAGAGCCAGGAATAGAAAAAGAAACAACACACTAAGCTAAGTCACAATGTAGCAATTCTAAGTTTCTAATACTACTTTAGGCAAAGATACATGCTAGATGAATTTAGTAACATCACAGACAATCACTTTTGCTAAGCGGTCAGCAACGCTATTGACCTCTTTCTAACTACCAATTCTACCAACTCAAATTTGAAGGAAAAAATAACATGCAAATAACGATATTCTCTCTCCTCTTTTCCTAGGGTTTGAAGGAGTGTAGCACAAAACTTCCGTACACATCGTGCTTTTCTGTTACTGTGCAGCAAAAATTGGTGAGATTCTGTTCCATCAAACACAATTAACATGTCAAACACAAACACCATACTAGATACACAAAACACAACCTAAGACCAAGAGAATGAAGAACTCGTGGTAGTGTTCAGCAATGAAGACGTGAGGAAAGGCATACAAGGGTGCGAAAATAGCTTAATAGGAAGATTACTAACCGAAAAAAGTATCAACAGCGCATGGATACAATCTGCAATGCAGAATATTTGGAAGAAACCAGAAGGATTGAGAATAGTAGAATTGAAGCCCAAGATCTACCAAATCTTCTTCCAGAAAGAGACAGACTTAGATAGAGTGCTGAAGGGGAGTCCATGGTATTTTAGAAACTCGTGGTTTCTTTTGTTAAAATGGGATAGAAGCGAGGATCCAGTAGAGAAAACACTAGACAAAGCTGACATCAAGGTGCAAATATGGAACTTACTTGAACACTGCAAGACTGCAAGCTTAGGGTAGAAGATAGTCTCTGTTTTGGGTGTTGTTAAAGAATGTGATGTTTTTCAAAACACAAGAGAACAAGTGTGTTTCATAAAAGCCACAGTAACTCTTAACACCAACAAACCCATCCTAAAAAGGGCAAATATTGGTAGCAAGGACGATGGGTTGATCTGGACAGATTTCAAATACGAAAAACTACCCAACTTCTGTTACTAATACGGGCTGATAGGGCATGAGAAAAGCAACTGCCAACAAGCAATAGAGGATAAGGAAAAGGGGGAGAACAAATCTAAAGAGCTGGGACCATGGTTGAAAGCTGATTTGATAGGAAGCATAGTGAAAGTAGTGAAAAATTAACAAAATGGAGATTCAGAGGAAAGGAAGAAAAAAAACACAATATCCCAGCAAAGACTTACTGTAAGAATGCTAGAAAAATTGGAAAAAATAACAATAACAGATATACCAGAGTCATCTACCAGCAAGGAGAAGGAGGCAGAATAATTACAATACAATCCAGAACAGAGAGCAAGGATAGAACAAGAAGGAACAGAAGAAATCCCTTTAACACTAGTGAAGTAAAACAGCAACATACCGCTGATGATGGCCACTGAATTCCTACCAGAAAAACCAGAACAAAAAGAGAGCATAGAAAACATAGAATAAGAAGCAAGAAGGAAAGAAACAAAGAAGAAAGAGATGAGGGAAAAAGAGAGGGAATCGATTCCAACAGTTTTGGAAGAGGTCACCAGCACAAAAACAGCAAAGGAGACAATAAAGCAAGGAAACAAAACAAAAGAGAATGCAGATTTTGGAGGACAAAAGAGGAAGGCACTAGAGTTTGAGGAGATGGAGATTGACAGTACTGAGGTGAAGATAATAAAGATTAACGGAGAACCCATAATTCTAATGGCAGAGGCTACTCAGCAGCCCTGCCAAAGGCCATGAAGATGATTAGCTGGAACTGTTATAGACTTGGAAACTCATGGTCAGTTCGAGCTTTGACAAAGCTCATTAAACAACAAGGACCCAACCTTGTCTTCCTCATATAGACAAGGAGAAAAGAAATAGAAATGATGAGAATGATGTATAAAAGAGGGATGTGAGGGTGATGGTAGACAAAGAGTTGGGGGCCTAGCAATTTTGTGGGGCAGCACCATTAAGGTAGAAGTCAGATCTTTATCTACCAATCATATAGATATGGAGGTGGAAGTGTTGAAAAAATAAGCAAAGGTGGAGAGTAACGGGGTTTTACGGGAAGCCGGAGAATGAAAATAAACACATTAGTTGGGATCTCTTAAATTCGCTAGGGAGAGACTCTAATTTGGCATGGATAGTGTTCGGGAATTTCAATCAAATCATGAGACAAGAGGAAAAGCAAGGGGGAACCCGGTTACTTATTCGCAGGTTCAGGGCTTCAGGGATGCCGTCTAAATAAATGAACTTCTTGACCTTGGCTTTGTGGGCCTCTCATTTACATGGACAAATGGCCAATCAGGGGAAGATAATATCTAAGACGGGTTGGATAGGATTTTGGCAACTATAGAATGGAAACAAACATTTCCAAAAATAATTGTCCAACACCTCAGCAAATACAAATCAGACCATAGCCCTATTTTAATTGATATGATGGGTGAAAAAAATCGAAGAAGGAAGATTCCTCACAAGTTCATATTTGAAGAATGTTGGTTAAGCAACGAAGAGTGTGAAAAAACCGTAGAAGAAGCGTGGAAAGGAAAACAAGGACTCATACAAGGAAGAATAGCTTGTTGCGGGAAGGAGCTAGATAAATGGGGGAATAGGCTCTTTGGAGACATACAAAAGAAGATAAGAAAGCTACAAAGCAAACTCCAACACCTAAACACCATAAAACAGGAAGAAGGAGTCATCTTGCAAATCAAAGAGGCGGAAGCAGATTTGGACGAAGCTCTTAAGGAGGAAGAAATTTGGTGGGCTCAAAGATCCCAAACCAATTGGCTTAGGCATGGAGACCAAAACTCTAGATTCTTTCACCAAAAAGCTTCAAAAAGAAAGAGTAGGAATTGGGTGAAAGCCATCAAGAATGACGCCAGAGTAACACATGAGGAAGAAGAGAAAATTGAAGTGGTGATGGTAGAGTATTTTGATAACATTTTCAGGTCAGAGGGTATGGAAGAAGCAAGACAAGCGGCTGATGTAGTGAAGAATAGGGTTGACACAGAGAAAAGAGAATTCCTAAATCAGCCTTTCACTGTTGAAGAAGTAACCCAAGCCCTCAAACAGATGCATCCAACCAAAGCACAAGGACTCGATGGTGTACCGGCACTCTTTTACCAAAAAATGTGGAGAATTGTGGGTTATGATATTACTAATTATGTGCTTAATATTCTAAATCATGAAGCTGATCCCTCCCCTATTAATTCGACCCATATTTATATGATTCCAAAAATCAAGAATCCTAGATATGCTAAAGACTTTAGGCCCATCTCTTTATTTAATGTTGTTTTTAAATTAGTTACCAAAACTATTACAAATAGACTTAAACAAATCTTTTCAGGTATTGTTGGAGAGTTCCAAAGTACCTTTGTGCAGGATAGGTTAATCACTGACAATGGATTTGTGGCATTCAAAATTTTTCATTATATGAAGAAGAAGGTGACAGGCCAAAAGGGTACATTGGACTCAAATTAGACATGACCAAGGCATATGATAGAATAGAGTGGTGCTTCTTGAAAGAGGTCATGATATCAATGGGTTTCTCACAAAGATGGGTGAATTTAATCCAAAGATGTCTCTCGACGGTGACTTTCTCAATTTTGGTTAATGGAATCCCAAGTAAACCGATTCTACCAATACGGGGTTTGAGGCAGAGAGATCCACTATCTCCCTACCTATTTGTTTTGTGTGCGGAAGTACTCTCAGGACTCCTAATCAAGGCCCAAAACAGCGAGATTATCAGAGGTATTAGAGTTACCCGACAAGTTTTTCAGATAAATTGTAAAACCCGATCAAACCGTAATTAATTAAATAATAAATTAAATAGGAGAAAATATAGTTGAAAAATTTAGAAATTGGAATTTGATAATTTAAATATGATATTTGGACTCAGTGAATTTTTCTGAGTCAAAAAACATAGTTTTCTGCGTAAAAATGCGCACTGGAAATTTGACGGGCAATACCGGCTGAGATCTATCCAGTACTGCAACTGAATAAATTAATTATAAGTGAATAAGGTTAGGAAATGAGAAATTATAATTTGGGAAGTTAGAAATATTTAAAATACGATTTAAAACTCTAATCTTAAAGGTTTTGGCCCAAAGTTGGACCAACGGGTCAAACCGAATGAATCGGGTCCAACTGGGCCCAAGACCCAACAATCCAACATATATAAACTTTAGTTATGAGTATTTCAGCTCATTTACCCTAGGAAATGAGAGAGAGGCGCAACTCTGGAGAAGAGAGGAAGAAGAGGGAAACTCCTAACTCCATCAAATTTTAAATCACCATAACTTTTGATCCGGAACTCCAATTGACGAGCCATTTACGACCACGCGTCGCTCTTCTCATTCTATACAATTATATCTAAGTTTTATGGTGAGTATTCTACTGTCCTCTACCCAGTTTTTATTTTCTCTCTTAAATTCGAGTTTGGTTATGGGTGTTGAGTAATTTTATGATTTTGGTTATTTAGGAGTGCTCTAGTATGAGCCATGGGTGATATTCATCACAAACTTCAGTAGGTCAAGGTAAGAAATCCTCCAACCCTTGTGATTTATTATTTTCATGAACCCTAGGTTGATTGTAAGTGTGAAATTGGTTATGTTAGAGTATTGGTTGATTTTGGTGCACAATTAGGAGGTTGGTTTTGCTTATGGAGCTTTAGTAAGGCTTGGAGCTAAGGTTGGTGGAGACTTCCAAAGAAGAAGCTCAATTGGTTTGGCTCCAAGAGGTACAGTTTAAGTTTCATTTAAGTACCGTGTGGTGTGATGAGAATTCTTAGGCTAGATGTCCCTAGGATTAAGTTTGGATTGTGTAAATGACTGGTACTAATATGTATAGTTGATATGTAATGTAAATTAATGATTGGATTGAGAATTGTGTGAATTTGTATGTTTGGTGTGTTGAGAATTTGATGAATTGGATAATGAATATTGGTTTGTGGAATATGCATTTAAATTGTGAATTTGGGCCGGAGGCCGTGAATCTTGGGCCGGAGGCTGGAAAGAGGTAAGGAAGGTAAGTGATGTATGTATTGTGTGATGTCATATAAGATTGAATGCATATTGAATATTGAGTGTGTGGATAAATGGGATGAATGTGGAATAATAAGAAATTAGGAATTTAAGAGTGGAAGGTGATGAAATTAAATTGAATTGTGTAGATGAGGTAAGTTTGGTTTTAGTTGAGTGTAAATACGTGAATATGGTTGGGTTGTGGTCTTTTGGATGAGTGGAAATGAATTTGGCTTGTGAACATTGGAAAAATTGGTGATTTCTGTTTTTGGATAAAAAACTTATTTTTGACCAACTTTCAGCGGTCCGTAATTCAGTCCTCAGAGTTAGGAATTCTTCAAAATTAAATTTTTATGGAAGTTCATTCAATGATCTTTCTAACGGTTCAGAAATGGTTGAAAAAGGAATTTTGTAGAAGAAGTTATGTGTGGCGGAAGTTTGAGGTTTAAAAATAAAATTCTGCAGCTTTTTCAGACTTAGTAAAATGTTTAAGAAAACGTACGCCCACGCATATGCATGGCCGACGCGTACGCGTCACTGTGTTGATGCTGCTGCGTGGTAGAAAAACCAGAGAGTTACGATGGTATTGTGCCGGATTTGTGCGTGGAGCACAAAACGCCTCCACACGTACGCGTGACTGACGCGCACGCGTCACTTCCTCTCTCTGATTTTCACGCGTCACTCCCTTTTTCCGCTTTCCACGCGATATTTTCAGCAAATATGAGTTTTATGTTTTTAAAACCAAATTTTAAACCTCTAATCCCCTAGTTTCATTCTTTTAGTCCTGAATCAGAATAGTATGCCTAGTAATGATAAGAAACTAGGAAAGGTGATAACTTGAGGATGAAGTAAGGGGAGAATTAACGATGAATCGTGAAAATGATGATGATTATGAGATTGTTAGCGAGAGTGATGATGATGATGAGATTGGTAATGAGAATGATGATGATTATGAGACTAATAAAGAGGATGATGATGATTATGAGATTGTCATTGTGAATGATAACGATTAAGAGATTGATATTAAATATGATCCTGATTGAGATATACCTGCCTGGGTAGATGCAATGGAGTCATTCAACTTGCTCCGGAACGTGGTGAGATATACCTGCCTGGGTAGATGCAGTGGAGTGATTTCGCTTGCTCCGGGATGAGGTGAGATACACCCAACTGGGTAGATGCAGTGAAATGATTCCACTTGTTCCGGAACGTGGTGAGATATATCTTCTTGGGTAGATGCAATGGAGTGATTCCGCTTGTTCCGGGATGAGGTGAGATACACCCGCCTGGGTAGATGCAGTGGAGTGATTCTACTTGCTCCAGGACGTGGTGAGATATACCTGCCTAGGTAGATGCAGTGGCATTGATTTCACTTGCTCCGGGTTTGGTTTTGAGACTCCTGGGGTAGATGCAGTTGTTAGCCCCCACTTGCTCCCAGACGAGTATGGTTTGAGATTGAAACTATCTGAGTCCCGGATTTCCTTGGGTAGATGCAGTGGGTCGGCTCCACTTGCTCCAGGTTGAGATATGAGATTCTGTTGACCCTGCGTCGTAAGATGTGGCCGGACACTTAGACCTTTCCGGATGAGCTCTCCCCCATGATATTTTATTTTGATTGATTATGATTTTGAGCTTGGAAATGCGCGCTCGCAGAGACTGTCCAGTGGTTAGCTACCAGGACATGTCGGGTTGGCTATGTAATCGACAGATGATATCATCAGCCATAGGGTAGGCATACATCATTTGCATATATTTGAATTGTTTGGGTTTGACTATTTATTTTGGATTGCTATATCATATATGCTATGTTACCTGATTATGTGCTACTTATTCTACTTGTACCTTATTGTGTATTACTTGCTTGTATTGCTTGTGTTTGTACAACTGAAGGGTCCCTCATGCTGATGTTGGTTGACATTGAGGGCTATTCTTGACGAGATGAGTTGATGATATAATTGAATAATGATGATGAGTATTGAATGAGGTAATTGAGCTCCTTGGGTAGACGTAGTAAAGTGATTTTACTTACTCCAGGTAGAAAATGAGATAATTTGAGCTCTCTGGGTAGACGCATTTAAGTGATTTCACTTACTCCAGGTGAGGATATGAGGTAATGATATAGAATTGCTGAGACAGAATAGTTGTGGATGGTTTTATTTATAATTCTGATTGTGAATCATCGAAGAGTTGGAAAGTGGGAAAGCATGAGGAATATGAATCAGATTTAGCATTCCCTTATGACAGTTGCCTATTCATGGATTAGCGAGAACATAGGTTGAATATTCAGAAAAAAAGAAGTTTAGGATGCTTAGTGAGTTTTTATTACAATGCATTGTATTTATTTAGTACTTTTACCGTACTGGGAACCCATGGGTCGGGGGTTCTCATTCCGTATGTATCTCTTGTCTTTCAGATGCAGGTCCAGGTGCTCAGCAGTGAGCTGTGGTTTGTCAGAAAGACGGCGAAGACATCTAAGATTCTCTTATTTACTTTTGTTTAGATTCTCTCCGCTTTTGTTTTTAAAGAACTCATGCTATGTATTTACTCCTTTTGAAAACTTGCCTATAGAGGCCCTTGTGTATCATTTGGGAGAGATTAGGAGATATGGTTGTCAAACTGCTTTTATACTGTACCTTAGCCGGCCTAAACTTCGCGGGTCGCGACTAGTGACTATTTACTTATGTTATATATCTATATATTGTCCTTCTCTTATTCTCCTCAATGCCTTTTTTGTGTATCGCTTTTGACTTCACGCTTTATCTTTTAGTTGTTGATACGTGAGTGATACGACTTTGCGATTTTATTTTTACTCTTTTCAGGCTTCTCGATTAATACCCTTTCAATTTTACTTATAATTACATATTAAAAATCTCCCTCGAGAGTCGTACCACCTTATTATCATTGACTTATGACTTGAGTATAAGGATTTGAATATTATGGTGTTACATAAATCACCTATTTTTTGCAGATGATAATATCTTGTTCTCCAGAGCATCAGACTAAGACATACAAGATATTAAGGAAGTTCTCATCCAATACCAGACAACTTCAGGCCAAAGAATCAATTTGGATAAGTCAAAAATTTTCTTCAGCCGAAATGTGCCTACTATCAGACAAAATCTTATCCAAGACTGGTTAGGGATAAAGGCGGTGGAACAACACTTAAAGTACTTGGGCTTGCCCACTTTCGTGGGAAGATCCAAATTTTTTTTTAATTTTCTCCAAGAGAGAGTTTGGAAGAAGCTCAAGAGATGGAAGGAGAAATATCTCTCAAGAGTAGGGAAGGAGACACTGATAAAAGTGATTGTACAATCAATTCCTACTTATATCATGGGATGCTTTCAAATACCTAAAGGACTTTGCCAACATCTAGATGTCATGATAAGAAAATTTTACTAAGGGAGTAGGAATGGCGAAAGGAAGATACATTGGATCAATTGGGATAAACTTTGTTCACGTAAACCAGAAGGTGGACTAGGATTCTGAAAATTTGAGGCCTTTAATTCAGTGATTTTGGCAAAACAAGGGTGGAGATTAATCATAATGACAATACCTGAATCCCTAGCAGCAAGAGTCCTAAAAGTAAGGCATTTTCCTAGAACCAGTTTTCTAGAAGCATCAACAGACTATGCACCAAACTACACATGGAGAAGTATTTTGAATGCAAAGGAAGTTCTTGAATTGAGGGACTTTGGAAGATAGGAAATGGAGTAAAGATTTGAGGGGTACCATGATTATCAGAACAAAACAATCACAAAATATGAAGCCCAATTAACAGCTTAGATGAGAATGCAACTGTTAGAGAGTTAATCAATGATGAAGGAAATAGATGGAATATTATGAAAATCAGGAACATGTACATGGAGTTCGAAACCCAACAAATCATAAGAATTCCACCACCAATAACAGCCCAACAAGACCAATATTATTAGAAATTTTCAAGGAATGAAGAGTACAGAGTCAAGAATGCGTACCACAAGATCATAAAACAAAAACAACTCCGGAACAAAAGTGGGCTATCACCAAACCCAGAAGAGCCTCGGTGGAAACAACTTTGGAAAGCAAAAGCCCACCCCCGCGCAATTCACTGTGCTTGGAAAATCCTTAATAAATCGCTGCCAACAAAATTGAACCTGCAAAATAGAGATGTCAATTGTATTGCTCTCTGCCCTCGTTGTTGGAAGAATGAAGAAACTGAAACTCACATCTTCAAGAATTGCGAATTTGCTCGAAGATTTTTGTTTCACTCCTCTTTGGCAATTCGAATTACTGCAAATTCATCTATGAAAGCACCAGAGTAGATTGAATTTTTGCTAAAATCTCTTAATCCCTAAGATCAAGGTTTGCTGTGCAACTGTCTTCTATATCTTTGGACAAGTCATAACCATCTCGTTTTCAAGAATAAAGAAGAATTTTTTTTGGAAGCAGTTGACCGAGCAAGAAAAAAGCATGAGGAGTTCCTTTTTGCTTTGAGAATCACCGATGCCAAGCTCCGAGCTCCAATCTCCACCTCCTGGCTCCAACAGCTCTGAAAGATGGGTTTGTCCACCTACCAATTCTATCAAAATAAATGTGGATGCATCTACTTTAGATAATGGATTAGTTGGCATAGGAGTAGTGGCAAGAGATGATTTTGGTGCCATCTTAATGGCTAGCACGTGGAAAGGGGACTTATCCTTTAATTTCCAAGAAGTTGAGGCATTGGCTTGTTTAATGGGTTTAGAAAAAGCCCAACAATGTTACTTTTTTTATGTTATTGTGGAGAATGATAATATAGAAATCATCCAAAGTCTCAGATCTAACAAGAGCCAAAATAATTATTTTGGTCCTTCATTGTTGATTGTTTTAATTTATCAACTAATTTAAGATCAGTAGAGTTCTCTCATATAAAAAAAAATACTAATAGAATAGCTCATGAATTGGCTAAAATGACTAAATTTTAAGTTTGGTACTTTTCATGTTCTTGAGTTCTTTGAGTCTTTAAATTTTGTTCTTTGTGTTCTTGTAATGCAAGGTGGACTTGTAATTACGTTGCCCAAAAAATATTTTTTATGTTTGGACCTTGCAAGTAAGTGGACAAACTTTAATAAATTATTATAGTTTCTATTTTTTCTTTTCCTAATACTGGTCCAATATAAATGATTATAAATTTGTGAAACAAAACTTCTTCTTCATTTACTAAAATTAGCTATCTTTTGTGAAAAAAAATAATCTATTTAAAAAAATTTATAATTTAATTCTAATAAATAAAAAATCATTTTTAAATTAGGACTCTTCCACGAAACACAATATAATATTGGAAGGGCTCTTGGATGATCATCCTTTTCAATACAAAGTTAGTCATTCTCTTTTTTGTGTGTGTTAAAATACACAACCAATCAGGAGATTATATAGTGGAGAAATATGTTTTAGAAGATGCACTTTCAAAAGCATAAAAATTTTATTGAAATAAAAAATTCGAATTCTAATTTATAAAAAGAAAAATTAAAATTATATTATTTTAAACAATTATATTAAGTATATACTAAAATCATTTATTAATGTTATATTACAATTTTAATTTTAATATTTTAATTTTAATTTTAATTTAATTATAATTAGAGAATGTTATGTTGCATATTTTGATTGTTAAATTCATAATTAGTTATTGATAATGATATATAAAAGAAATAGAGTGGATGAAAGAATGTGAGAAATAGAAAAAGGTAGAAAGAGGAGGAGATAACTATTTAATTTTAGTGAAAAATATTTGATTTTAATTGCAATAAAAGAGTGATATGTGGTATAATTGGTTGTAAAATTAGTACAACACGTTTTATTTAATAAAAAAAATTAAAAACAACTCCTTAATCTAACCTTTATTTTTTGAAATTTAGTTATTTTTTCTCTAATGAATCAATATCTAATTTACAAAGGACTTACGGATAATAAAAAATTTTTGCTCTCCTTTTTTTTTTAATTTTTCATTTTTCTCAAATTTATTTCGCGTTGCCAAGACATCCAAGTTATTGGATCACAAAATAACGAAGTTACCACCACAATAAACAAGTACAAGTTATTGCACTTATTTTATTGCTAAACTTTATTAACGCTCTATTGATTCCTTTCAATGTTAACATTTAACAGAGACTGTCACATGTTATTTTTTTATTGGCAAGTCAAATATTAATTACCAATAACATTACTCTTGTGGCAAACCGAACCGGTCATCGAATCGCTCTAGCTACTGGTTCACTGGTTCATAGGTTCAACCGGTTCGACCGTGGTTGAACCGAAAAACCGTTTTATAATAAAATAATAAATAAAATATAAATAAACACACAAAAACTATATTTTTTTTTGGTGACTACACCAAAACTATATGATCTTATCAATTTATAAACTCAAAAAAATTTTTAAAACACTCTTAAAATATATGTTTCCAAGCACTTTTGTCATCATCAAATTCAACTTTACACTCATCACTCAATTAAAAAATCCACAACTCTAATCTTCTATGATTTCTTTTGGAAAAATAAAATCTCATTCAAGAAGGAAATCATAGCTGTAAGTAATTGAGAATATTTGTGAGACTCAACACCAAGACATAGAACAAGTATACATATAGAGAAGTACCAACAATCCAATTCTCAATTTCATGAATCACCCTGAACTCTGAAATCAATAAATCTAACAACAAAAATTCAAAAATAGCATACTCATAAATTAAAAAATAGCAGCAGCAGGGTTTAGAACAAACATTTAATCACTAACAATACAGAACCTTGTGTATTATTAGTTGATATGATGCATGATGCTTTTCTGGATTTTTATTCTCCCCCTCTGAAAATGACAGTTTTCCATACGAAATTGCCCCTAACAATACAGAACCTTGTGTAGAATTCTGCACAAATATTACACACATGATTATATATTATCAGCGGCAATATCCAAAAGTTTAACGAAAGAGAATATACCTTGGGAAGCTTATCTTTCGGTGGTGGACCCAGATAAAATCCTTCTTTTATACTATCAATAAACAAAAATCAACATGACAACAAAAGAAAACATACAAATGTAGGTAGTTATGAAGGAATAGAAACTCATTCATACCCTGGAAATAAGAATGACAGTTTAAAGGAGCCATTTCCAATCATTGGGCCATCAGGTTGAATGATTTCCTGGAAACAGAGACAAGAAAAAAAAATCTATCAACAATTAATCATGCTTCACCCTTCAAGCAATCAGCTTCAAGCCTTCAACAATCAATCAGTTCAGTTTCAGTAATCAGTAAACAACAATTATTAACCAAAGTTCACAGAGTTTCACACTACACAGTTCAAAGAAAAATAAAATAGGGAGACAGAGTTTCAAAGTTTAGAGTTTCGGTGTTCATCATGTGACTGTCACAGAGCTTCACAAAATCAAAGATTCAAAGAAATACTCAATCAAACTCATCAGGAATCAAACAACCATAACTAAAAAAAAATATTACCTGGAACTCTGGAAGCTCGAAGGCACCTTCAAGGCTTCAATTGAACATGCAATAGGGAGAGTGGGAGACAGCAAAGGGACGACGGTGAGAGTGAGGCGTTCTCAGTTCTTGACGGCTGCTGCGGTGGCTCGACGGCGGTGACTCGACGGCGGTGGCTAGACCCGTGTGAGAGTGAGGCGTTCTCAGTTCTCGACGGCGGTGGCTCGACGGCGATGGCTCGACCCGTGTGAGAGTGAGGCACTGAGGCGTTCTCACCTCTGAAGCAGCTTCACTGAAAAAAAGGCTCAGAACAACCTATTCAATGCAAAGAGCGTCTTCGCCGACATTGAAGCAGAATGCCATTCAAGAATGAAGGTATTCTATTCACCCTAAGAGGCTAAGGGGTCGGGTCAGTTGTGCTAGTCATTTGCTCTTC
>NC_029786.2:95273711-95278631 GCF_000816755.2 Arachis ipaensis | reverse complement strand
CTCAAGGGCTTTTTAGTGAAGCTCGATGAATGAGAACTGAGAAGGGAATTAGGGATTTGGTAATTGATTTAGCCCTTTGGGGTTTCAGAACCTTGGAAAACGGCAGCGTTTTGTTGACAGCCAAAAAACCGGCCGGGTCACGGTTCGGTTTGACCGACCGGTTACCGGCCGGTTCATCGGTTCAATTCCGATTTTCAGATTTTGCGGTTTTACTGATTGACAGAATCGTTTTTGGATCTGGTTCACGGTTCGATCGGTCGATTCGAACCGATTTTCAGAACATTGAAAAAAATAACTCAAAAAAAGATTTTTTTTTAGAAGTTTACCCAAACAAACTCTAAATATCAATATATTATCCATATCAGTACAACCGTACCTCTCTCAATCACTTAATCTACTAACTCCTTCAATAACCCAGAAACAAACAATAAAACCCCACAAACTAGAAATAGCTTGCACATGCTTATAGATAATAGATCGCCGTGGTAGGTTAGGTTTAAAAAAATTGTTAAACCTATGCGATAATATAAATAAAGAATTTTTTTCATAATAAATTATAAAAATATTTATTTTCACCAAATTCGGTTTTGAACTTTATTTGTCAAAATACACATTTTTTTTGTAATTAGGGCAAATTCACCGTATCTCCTGGCGAACTGTATGAATTATACAGAATTTGCCACATTTCTCGACGAACTCTACAATATATATATAGAGTTTGCCGCACATCCGGACGAACTCTAGGCAACATGACTTCTTTCTTGTTCCGAAAATGTTGTCTAACCTCGAACTCATTCCTTAGATCCTCTTCAGGGCCTTCCTGTGTAAAGGAGCAATCGGACGTTATTGCATCGAAGTTTAACCTAGAGAAGTGGTTCGGGCGGTCATACAGTTGCAAAATAGCGGGCTGTGTCAGAGCAATTTGTGTGTCACCATAATAGTTCATCTCTTCTTCCTCTTCACCATCATCATGAATTTCGGCTGGTTCTTCTTCGGCATCATCTCCATCGTCGGGGTTAACTTCATATTGATCCATAATCGGATCCTTAACAGCGAAACCCTCGTGACTTTCAAGGCCGTCATCCAACTCAGCATTGCTGACTTCAACATTAGACCCTTCTTGATTACCTTCAGGAGCCATATTTAGATCCACCATCGTCCGTCTGATATTTTGTCTAACAGGCCCCTCAACGGACTATTGTCGACAGTATCCGTAGACGATCCTCGGCCACCCAAATCGACGAGGAACACAGATAACTCCAACAGATGAACATTTATCTAGCGGTTGTGCCAAGACCGTATAAGGCGTACGTCCTCGTCGTCACACAGACGATACCTGATTCAAAAGACCATAAAGTTTTTCTCACAAGCGTGTTCAAGTAAATATACCATCAACAAATACAACACAGCTGTGACATACCTTTTATAAATTAAACTACCATTTATTTCGGTTGGATATCTGTAGTAGATTTTCTTCACCTTCTTTGTCTCTTGCATCCCATGGAAAGTAATATCAGATTCTTTAACAACTCTAAACTGTTGATTTTCGCTGTCAGATGGATAAATATTGGTTGGTTTGATTTAAAAACGATAGAATCTTCTTCATCATACACCATTTCTCCATCGTAATAAATGGATAACAGTGGATTTCTTGCTATTGTAAAAAAAAAAAAAAGAAATGATCAACAACCAAAATGATTGTGGAAAATAAAGTCAGGTACTCAACTTCATTATCTAACTGGCATTTATGTGGGAACTTTATCTAGAGTTTACTAGGGTGTGCGGCGAACTCTGTATAAATTATACAGTTCGCTAGGGAGTGCGGTGAACTCCATAATTTATATAGAGTTCGCCGAAAAATATGACAAACTTGCTCTAATTACCCAAAAAAAAAACGTGCATTTCAGTAAATAACATGATGGAATTTCACTATAATCAATCTGATTACAACTTGTAAAGTGCTAACCCAACTTACAAGGGGATTCCCACAGAATCATGAAACACAACATAGATGAACAAAGGAACTCTAAGACATCTATGTCTTTTTCTTATAATTTTGCACTCTCTGCCTTTTTCCGCTCTATGGCTTTTTCATTACAAACCTCACTGTTTGCCTTTTACCATGAGACTCAAGACATGACAAAATTAAACAGAAAAAATATAAAACTGAATACATTGAAGGAGAAGAGAAAACTGTTAGCTCAGGTAGCTCTGAGAACACTGTGCCTTGCACTCTCAAATTTTCTCCTTGCTTTAAACAGTGGCTGTCCACCCTTAATATAGAAGAGGGGAGCCTCCACTTATTGAAGCCAAAACCGAACCAACTTCTTCCTCCTTCAACAAAACCGGTTCGGCCACATAGAGAGAGAAGAGATAACCATGCATTAACCAACATGCAATTACCTCTAGTCCTTTCTTGATCATCACCCTTCATCAATCTCCTTTGATTTGAATTTCTCCCCCTTTCAAAATGTCACAATGCTCCCCCTTGATGTATGCTTATGTTACCAAGGGAAGCACTTAACCTGTAACATTTTAAATCAAGCTTCAAGTAACAATGTTATTTAGCATGTTTTATGATACTAAATGCTTGATTTATGAGCAGTTTTAATTGATAATCAAAACTCATTTGATATCTTAAATTGATTTACTGCTCAAACAATTTCATACAAAAATTATCAAAATGTTTTTCAAATCCTTTCCTGTTAAAGATATCAGAGCAAAACAACATGATGGAAAAGTATTTGAGCAAACAAACAGGGCAGTTTTATTACATAGTTTAAAGGAACTGCCGAAAATAAGTTTTTAATCCAAAAAGTTTATCAATGATGAATCAGTAATCAGGCATTAAAATAATTCAACCATCATTATAAACCAAATGCCAAATGATCATTAATTAATCCTGATAAACTAAGCAGCAACCATAGTGAATGCAATAACAACATGCATTCTTTGAACAAGGGTGATCATGAATTTTCAATTTTGAAAATTTCATCCCCTGTTCCCCTGTTTTTCTCCAGCCCCTGTTTCATTCCAATTTCAATTTTGGAACCTTAAATTCCTCCCCCTTTTGTCATCATGGGGGCACCTGCACAAAACATTGTTATAGAAAACAGAATATGCCATATAACAGTCCAAAACATAACCAAATGGTGTCATCAAAGTATCACCTAGGTAGCTATTGTCAATTGCAACCCTAACAAAAAACAAAAGAGCTAATTGAGCCAAATTGTGCCAATATCAAATAGTAACTAGAGAGTTAATCATCATAAAGATTGAAGTAAGGTTCCTCCTCGGCGCCATCACTGCCAGCTTCTTTTTCAAGACTTTCCAACATTAGACTGACCCTCTCTTGACATTTCTTCCATGCCAATTCATTTTCATAAGCAAGTTTGCGGGCAGACTTGTGAAATTGAACCATGAGATCGGACATATTGGTGAATTCTGTGAGAATCTCTCTGAGGGAACCAATCGTCTTTGAGGATTCTGGGCGGCCTTCAAAGTCATCATCAGATTTCTTTCCTCTTTTTGCAGCTCCGCCTGCTCTAATCATGGAAACACGGTTCTTTACATCCTCATTGGTTAAATCTACCTTAAAGTACTCAAAAATGCATGTAAGAAACATTCCATAAGGTAGATTGGCCTTTTTTGTACTTTTCACAGACTCCCACATGTGACGAATCATAATATAGCTAAATGAAATAGGAGTTGAAGTAACTAAAGCAAATATTATGAGACAATCAGATACAGTTACCCTGTTGTGAGAACCACTTTGAGGAGTGAGAATGTGAGTTATGATGCGGTGCAGCAGAGAGTTAGTTGGACCCAAAGCCTTATGAGTCGGAACAGTTCCATCTAGGCCAGACAGATTTTCACAGATTTGATGAATCACTTGCTTGTATGTAACTCCTACATGTGAGTCCCATTTATCACTCATATAAACCTTTGGCCCTTCATCAATGTATCCAAGGGCAGAAGAGATTGTTTCAGAATCCAATATGATTTGAACCCGTTTCACATAAGAGTGAAGGCTGCCATCAATAAACCTTAGATTTGCATAGAACTGCCTAACCAGCCCTGGGTACACCATTTTATGAATATGAAGCAGAGGTGACCATTTAAGGCCTTCAAACATGGGCTATAAATCGAGTCCTTTGGATGCCAGAGATTTTAGATTCACTAGATAAGAGAGACACAAATGCCGTTTCTCCAGGACTTCATTGTGGAATTCAAAAGCAGCACACGTAGAGAACCTAGAAGGATCGAAATGTGAGTGTTGTTTGTGAAACTTGTTCTTGAACTCCATTGACCCAAGGTTTGCGGGTTCTCTGGTTTCATGGAACTCGAAACCCTTCGTCTTTTTGGAACTCTTTCCGGATGCATGTGGAGAGGTTCTTTTCGGCGATGATGGAGAAGGTGAGGTATGAGACTCTTCTACTTCCTCTTCAATGCTGGGCTCCTTCGCCTTCTCGCTCTTCCTTCTTCCAGAAGATTTTTGAGCGATAACTTTGCGCCTCATAGTCTCGGTCCGCTTGGAGGGGGGTGAAAGAGAAGAGGAGGAGGTGGAATGGATGTGAATGTGGGTATGTGATTGAGGTGTAGAAGGTTTTTGAGATTGGCGAATTCTCTCACTCTTTCTTGGGGCTGTTTTTTTTTTCATAATGAAAGAGATCAATGGAGATGGAAGTTGGAGATGAAAGGGTGGCCGAATAGTGAGGTGAGTGATGGGAGGTTAGAGAGGCATTAAATGCTTAATTGGAGAGAGAATGAGAGAAGTTATTACCCATTAAGAGAGCGGTTATTATCCATGGGGGTTTCAAAAACTGAAAAGAGGTTTCCCTAAATTAAGGGATTAGTTGGAGGAAAAGATTTGATTTGACAACATGCTTCTTCCAACAAGATTTGATGAGACAACCAAGC
>NC_029786.2:95271018-95273675 GCF_000816755.2 Arachis ipaensis | reverse complement strand
CACTTTGAACAATATCCGGTCTAGAGGAGGTAAGGTACATGAGTGAACCTATCATTCCTCTATACCTTGTTTCATCCACATCTTGGCCATCATCATCTTTTTCAAGTTTTGTATTAGGATGCATTGGAGTGCCCATTGCTTTGAAATTTTCTAGGCCAAACTTTTTAATAAGTTCTTTTGCATATTTTCCTTGGTAAATAAAAGTACCACTAGGAGTTTGTTTAATTTGGAGGCCAAGAAAGAAGGTAAGCTCTCCCATTAAGCTCATTTCAAACTCATTAGTCATGAGTTTTCCAAACTCTTCACACAAGAACCATAATGTTTACCTCCTAAACTTTGAGTTCTAGTAGGACCAAAAAGATTAATATGTAACATTTCCAATGGTCTTTTGGTTGAGATTCCATCTTTTGATTTAAAAGAGGATTTTACTTGTTTGCCTAATTGACAAGCGTCACAAGTAAGATCCTTATCAAACTTGATGTTTGGGATTCCTCTAACCAAATTTCTTTTGACTAGCTTAGAAATTTGATACATGCTAGCATGTCCCAATTTTCTATGCCAAAGCCATTTTTCAGATTCAAAAAATGTGAAGCATGTTACATTTTGTTCCTTTAAATCCTCAAGAGTTAATCCATACACATTGTTACATCTTTTAGCTTCAAGAAGAACATTCCCAGTTTTTTCACACACAACTAAGCAAACAAATTTCTTAAAGATAACTTCAAAACCCAAATCACAAAGTTGACTAACACTAAGCAAATTATGTTTCAAGCCATGTACAAGGAGAACATCATTTATACAAGAAGAAAAGTTTTTACCAACTTTTCCAACAGCTACAATTTTTCCTTTTGCATCATCACCGAAAGTGACAAGTCCTCCATCATAGTCATCAAGCTTTATGAAGAAGGTTGCCTTTCCGGTCATATGCCTAGAGTATCCGCTGTCCATATACCACACATTTTCCTTCCTTTTGGATGCTAGGCACACTAACTCCACTTTCTTCCTATCTTCCTCGGTCCATCTTGCTTCTGGTTTGAGAGAAACAACTCCTTCTGCACTTGTGATAGTTGAAAATTGAGGCCCTTCGAGAATAATCTTCCAAAGTCTGTAATCCACTGCTTGTACGAATATCTTCATCCTCTCCTTCCAATAGGTATAGTTTTTCCCATTGAAAAGAGGAGGTCTGTTGCTTGATTGACCTTCAGTTAGATTATAGGACACCACATTTGCGCCACTGTTTTCTGCCATGGGGATCTTTACTCCAAGCTGCAAAGCTTGATCTCTTTGAGACCAAGCTCTGATACCAATTGATGGTTTCAGTGGCTAAGAGAAGGGGGGGTTGAATCTTAGCCCCCTTTTTATGTTGCTGACACTTGCTGAACTCAGAGGAGACTTTTCTGTTTTATCTCGTCTCTGGACACGAGACTTTTTGTTTTTGCTCGTCACTTGCCACGAGACATTTTGATTTTTGCTCCTGTGCAGTATAGAACAGAAATGGAGTTGGAGAGAGGAAAGATTACACCCAGATATATCCTGGTTCAGCTGCTAAGTGCAGTGCAGCCTACATCCAGTCTCCATCACAAACATGATGGAATTTCACTATAATCAATCTGATTACAACTTGTAAAGTGCTAACCCAACTTACAAGGGGATTCCCACAGAATCATGAAACACAACATAGATGAACAAAGGAACTCTAAGACATCTATGGATTTTTCTTATAATTTTGCACTCTCTGCCTTTTTCCGCTCTATGGCTTTTTCATTACAAACCTCACTGTTTGCCTTTTACCATGAGACTCAAGACATGACAAAATTAAACAGAAAAAATACAAAACTGAATACATTGAAGGAGAAGAGAAAACATTTACCATAAAAATTTCTCGGAATGATATCATAATACTCAATTTATTTACTTAAAAACGCCCATTATTCCCGAAAGAGATTCTGCTGCGTTGCGTTGTAACTTTAAAGGGTTTTTTCATTTGTTCTTTTCTTCACTTGTTCAGTTCAGCGCTAAGCAGGAGAGAACAAAGAAACAGAAACGATGCCGTGCCTCAACATCTCCACCAACGTCTCCCTCGACGGCGTTGACACCTCCTCCATCCTCTCCGAAGCCACCTCCACCGTCGCCAACCTCATTGGAAAACCCGAAGCCGTTAGCTTCTTCTTCTTCATTTACGATTTTAGATTTATTTTTTGTTGCTGAACAAATATAGGTTTGAATTTTTATGCGTTTGTGATGTGATATATTATATAGATGTTTCTTAAGTTTTACCTGCTTGAAACTTCTATGGATTATTAGGTACTTTTCCCCCCTTATTTGTCAATTGAATTATTAGTGAGGTTCTAGGTTAGATGCTCTTATTTAATGAAGATAAGGAAAATGATAAATCATACCTAGGTTAGAAACCGGCAAACTACAATGTGTTCAAATATTGGATTGTTTTACTCTACTTATTTTGTGACATTAGGGTTTAGAGCTTATTTGGGTGCCATTTAGTTGTTAGAAAAAGATTTTTTGTAGTTTTAGTGTGTTTTGCAAAATTTTAGTAGTAAAAATAAAATTAATAGAAAAATAAAAAATAATTTTTTAGAAGTTATAATTTATATATATTTTTTAAATTTGTTATTTTTCTAAAAGATTTTTTCTTAAAA
>NC_029786.2:95267638-95270993 GCF_000816755.2 Arachis ipaensis | reverse complement strand
GGGCCATGAATTTTCATGATAAGCTGTTTTCATTTTTTATTTAGTTTTCTATTCTAACCATTATAGTTGTGTAGCATAGTTGTTTTTGTTTCTTTTCTTCTTTCTTTTCTTTTTCCTTTTTTTAATATCCTGTATATGAATATTTGCTAAAGCTTAGTTATATCTTAGCTCCCTTATTGATGAATCCATGTGCCATTCATTGATGTTTGTGTAAGGTTTTTATTGCTGCTGAGCATTTTGAATCATCTCTGTTCTTGTCAACACCTTTGTCTTGAAGTATGCTTCGGCTAGATGTTGGATCAATGGTGTTTTGGGGTTACTTTTCAAGTTGAAAGTTTTCATTTTTCTCATTTTCAACATTTCTTTGTTTTTGGTATACTGGTTTCTTGTTCTGCGCTATTTGCATTGTCCTAAAGCCTTAAAACTTCACCCTGTTTTTTTATGTGCAGTATGTGATGATTGTACTGAAAGGGTCGGTGCCCATAGCCTTTGGTGGGAATGAGCAGCCAGCGGCTTATGGTGAATTGGTGTCCATTGGTGGTCTTAACGCCGATGTGAACAAGAAACTTAGCGCCGGAATTGCTTCGATTCTTGAAAACAAGCTGTCTGTGCCGAAGTCAAGATTCTTCCTGAAATTCTATGACACCAAGGCAAGTTTCTAAACTCCTCTGTTGCCCTGAAAAGAAGGGTCGTTGCCCTGCATGCTTTTCTTATTGCATTCTTCGTTTTTGTTTAGGCGCATCAGAGTCAAGAATATGCACAGTGTTTGCATGCTTTACACCAGCACTAGATCATGTAAAAATTAATCCTTACTGTTACACTGTTTTTGTATACCTTTTAAGCTGCAAGTATTAATTATCTGTGTTTCCTCTTGACATCAGCTATCCCTGTTCCGGTCTCTACTTTTATTCTTGATATCCTGTCTATCTATTTCAGTATTTTTCTGATATCCAAATCTTAACACATTGTTACTTTGTCAGGGTTCCAACTTTGGATGGAATGGGACTACATTCTGAATTCCATGATCCTTTTGTTGTGGTGCCTTGAACCTGTTGGAGTCTTTGAACTGTCACCTCTACTATTATGTCAACACTTGATATTTTATGTCATGTTATAAGGTCTCTGCATTTTTGTTTGCCCTATTTGGGACATCATGCAACTGTAAGTTGATTAATTGAGGTCAAATGAGGGTTCATAAATGCTTATGCTACATTTTGTACTAATACTATTTGGCACCACCAGAAATGAATGTGTTGATGATGCATTACGGGTTAAACTTGAGACCCAGATGAAAGCCTTGTGTTATTTAATCTGATATCCTTATGGTACTATGATATAAGTAGCAGGTTTTTGTTCTCTATCTACTACAATTTCATGGTTATGCTCTGGTAATTTGGTCACAGGGGATAGGCTGTTGAGCTATACAGTCTTTGTTCTTATATTTGAGTAAGGTTTCATGTTTGTTGTATTCATTTTGCATAGAATATCTTATCCATTCATCTATTCCTATTAGATTGGATGCGGTTCTAGCAGGATTTACACCCTGACTAACGGTAGCTGATGAATGAGTCGGTGTCTTAAAGGGTAAAAAAGAAAGTTATGCCTAGAACAATATTTACTTGGAAGTTGGAACCCTTGATAGTGGGGACAAAATGATAGCCTGATGCAAAGCATTTTGTGTTGAGCAAGATCTGGGAAAGGATAACATTCAGATAGTGTAATGTAGGAATTTTAATCTAATGTCAGCATCAATGGCTGATTCTACTACTTGAATTTATGATCTTAAGATGACACGGAGATAATTCAATGGTTATTTCAAAGCGGCTTTTCTGTTGATAGCAGGAATAGTAAGGAATGGTAGGTAGGGAATAGGGATAGTAGTTATGCATAGAACGTTAACTTTTGCATATTTTCTCCAGTTGCAACAAGTGATGTTGCCCCAATTTCGCTGCTAAGAACAAACTTTTGTATTCACATTTTCTTCTTGAGCATGAATGTTGTCTCACTTTGTTGGTACCTAAATCATGTATGGAATCAGTTTTCCACTATGCTTTGAATATTTTTACTTTAGAGTCAAGATTTTATTTTCTTGGTCATGACTCATGAGAACCTTGGGTTTATCACCATACCGAGTTTATTCTTATACCCTTCTCTTTTCGGTTTGGTGTAGAATTTATTGTCGTTTAACTACTCTTATTATATGTTAACTCTATTATCTTAATTTAAGAGCGATGAACCTTTCATTTTAAAGAACTTGATTCTTTAACTCGAGCGCTAGTGGAAAATTAAAGGAGTCAAAGTCATATGTTTAGTTTTATCTTTTTTGGTATGATGGACTTCACAACTAATTTTAGATATTACAACATTACACACTTACACAACATTTCATATATTTAGATTAACCTTTTTTTTTGTATTTTATTGTATCTTCTAATCCGACAGATAAAGAACTAATTTATTGTGCATTTAAGCTTCATTTAAAAATTATTACTGGCCAATAAATTATTACATATATACAGTAAAATTTAAAACTCTCGACACTTAAGCGGATGGATGAGTTAATCATTTATCCAAACTAAATTGATTCATATTTATATTAACATTAATTGTATAAAGTGCAATTTGGGCTTTTCATTTGATATGACTGCCTTTTGTTGGGCTCCACCCTGCATCAATGGAAAAACTATTGACCGTTAGGGCTGCACACGGATATGATCGGATCGGATATAGCCTAAAATTCTATCCGATTCGCATTGCACTTATTGGAGTAGATCGGATACGATATCCGCATTTTTTTAGGTTGGATCGGATCGGATATCAGGTATATCCGCATAATTAAAAAAAAAACCATTTTAAGATTCTATTTGGCTGTTTTTACAAAAAAATATCCAAAAAATTTATTTTTTATCTGTTTAAGCCTATTTACTCATAAAATATTATCAATAATAGTTCTCTTGAATAACAAAAACAAAATAATAACACAAGATTTAAGTTTAATTATTCTAAGTTGAAGTACAACATAAAAAATTAAAAACAAAATATCATAAAATTCATAAAATAACACACAAATTCATATCACATTAGGGTTTACTTTCTTAAACTATGCTATTTATATGTGATGTGCGGATATGCGGATTTGCGGATCGAATCCGCGGATATCACTGTCGAATCTGTAACCCAATCCGACCATAGTGCAGATCAGATCCGATCCGATCTGATGGCTCTGCAGATCGGATAATATCCCAAAATTCGGATCGGATGCGGATAATTACCGCGGATATGCGGATATTATCCGATCCATGTGCAGCCCTATTGACCGTATATGTTTTTGGAAAAAATATTTTGTTAATTTTAA
>NC_029786.2:95261095-95267474 GCF_000816755.2 Arachis ipaensis | reverse complement strand
ACTTGGAGCTTTTTTTTTAATACATTTATTAATTAAGAATCAAGACGCGACTCATGACAGGGATAGAGTTTAAAGCGTGTTAATTAATTTCTAAATTTTTTGTTCGCCATTTCGCTTCATGTCTTGTAAGCTAATTAAGGTCTAAATTATACCCAAAATAAATTAATAGCAGCATTTGTGACCACTGATTCAAACCTTAATATTGAAACTTCTATAAACGACCACCGATCCCATTACCTGGCTCTTTCCTTTCCCATTCTCATACTCACCCAAAAATTAAGTAATCCGGTAATCACTCGAATTAAACATCCCAAAATAAATAAATGAAAAAAAAAATCCCAGAATAAAATAAAACACCTCTATAAGAAAACGCGTTGGTGACCACACGAGGGTGACGACGAAAAGAAGGAGCAAAACGCAATTATTTTGACTTGAACCCTTCCCATAAACGACACTGCGTTTTCTCCTCGTTGGTGCATTCCGAACCGTAACCATTAAGCAAAGTTAAAACTCTATTAACCCCTCTTCACATTTTTCTTATATTTATCTCCAAAACCCTGTTTCTCTCGCAAAATTCCAATAACCATTCTCTCTCTAAAAACCGATTCCTCCCCTTTCTCACTCTAAACGGTTACAACAAACCCCACAACGATGTCGTCCACCGCCCCTCCCGTCCTCCCAATCTCCAGCCACCAATTATCCACTCAAACAACCACCGCGCCGACAGTCGCCTCGGCGGTTTCCGGACCGGAGTCCGCCTCCTCCACCGCCGCTCTCCGCTCCTTCATCGGCCGCCTCACCGACTCCCTCCGCCACGGCCTCGACCAACGCCGTCCGTGGGCGGAGCTCGTGGATCGCACCGCCTTCTCCAAGCCGGAGTCATTTTCCGATGCCACCGTCCGTGTCCGCAAGAACTACTCGTACTTTCGCGTCAACTACTATGCCGTCGTGGCGGTGATTCTCGCTGTCTCGCTCCTCACGAATCCATTCTCACTCGTCGTCCTCGTCGGCCTCCTCGCCGCATGGACCTTCCTCTACCTCTTCCGCCCCTCCGATCAACCCGTTGTGCTCTTCGGACGCACTTTCTCGGACTTCGAGACGCTCGCGATGCTCTCTGCATTAACTGTCTTCTCTGTGTTCCTCACTAGTGTTGGATCTGTCATCATCTCCGCGCTCATGGTCGGCGTCACCGTCGTGTGCCTCCACGGTGCGTTCCGTCAACCAGAGGATCTGTTCCTTGACGAGCAGGAGCCGTCGCAGGCCACCGGTTTCCTCTCATTCCTTCGCGGCGCAGCCGCCAACGCCGCCGTCGCTTCCGCCACCTCCGCCGTGCCTTCCCGCGTTTGAACACGGTAATGGTATGTGTAGCTTGATTTCTGATCCGTAGAGATTCGGAGATCTGGAAGCTAAATCGGTGCTGAGGAAAAATATGATTCAATTTTTTGTTTTTAATTTTTTTTTCAAATTACTTTGATGTGTATTAATTGACAGATTTGAATACAATAGGGTGAATATGCTTAAATATGTATGGATCTTTTGTTTAATTTTTGCCTATTCGCCATTAATTTCGTTGGATCTATGAATTTTGTTAAGCTGATTCATTGATTCTTGGAAATCTTGAAGTGAAATTGTAGCAGGAATTCTTCTTTTAGGAAAAATAAAATAAAATACTTGATCTGTATTCTTTGAGAAGTTTGATTATACATAAAGGTGAAATTTGAATAGCAAATGTAATTTGATGGATCTCATGAATCAGGTTTTGTTCTATAAGTTTGTCATTTCATTGAACTAAACTGCATCACGGATTGACCGATCTAGTGTTATTTTGATTTCGGTGCAATTTTGCCTCGTGTGTATTTCTGATTTGATCTTATTATCCACCATTGTCGGTGCGTTGTTCATTGAACGACGCGTGTACTTCTATGCTGCTTAGGATTTAATCCAAGATACGCATCGGTGAAATCGGTGCTCCGTAAATGTCCCAAGTTTAGGAGATTGAACCTTCAGTTTGATAATTAATGGATGTCATATTACATTTCTAATTGTTTTAATTTGAAGCAAAGGTGCAATCTGATTCTATTTGAATCTGCATCGTTTGAAGCAAAGTTGCAATCTGATTCTATCTGAATCTGCATCGTTTGTTTATGATGCTCTAGCTTCTAGCTATTCATAAGGTCTTGCTAAGGAATCAAAGTGATAATGTGGTTTCTTCATTAGAAATAATCATATGGAACTTGGAGTCCATTGAAATTCAATCTAACGGTTAATGTTGGATGAGTTGACACACCGAATTCATATTAAGCTCTTCATTGGCAACAAAACGTTACAAGATTGAAGAACTGGGCTTAAGTCCGAAAAATTTGCATGAGTTTCATAGTTGATTAGGCCTTTTTTATGATTTGGGTTCATGTTAAGTTGGTAATTGATCAGCATCAAACTTGCTACTTCCAGTTAGAAAAAATCTAGCATGTTCAGTGAATTGTATGTGCGAGGTAGATATTGCTGTTTGTTGCATGGGTAGGATGGAAGAATATCTAGGAGTCCTAAACCATCTCTTTAATTTTCTAAATTTTAGAGTTTTAATAATTTTTTTTTCAAAAGCAAATATGTATTCAAATTTTCTATTTTAATTTATTCATTATATATTTATCAAAGTAAAAGAAAAAAAAAACTTTATGGTTTAAACTTTAAAGAGACATCTAACATCCTTAGTTTCCCTTCCTCTTCTAAACTCGAACCCGTTCCCACTTTCTTAAGACTTTTTAATTTTAAAAAATTAGTCTATTATCAATTTTTACTGAGTATTATTTTACAGGTTATTCCTCATTTTTTTTTTTGAAACGAAAGAGCTCAATACATAAGTGAAACAAAAAAATAAAGAAGCAACAAAAAACCAATACGTAACCGTAATCATCTATTAACTTACCAAGCAATAATATATTTCCTTGTTATTTTTGTGTTACTATCAACAACAAAAAAAATTTTCACATTTTACTCTGATAACTAAAACTAGACATGTTAATAATTTTTTTTATCCTTTTATTTTTATTCTAAAATATCCTCTTATTTCTTTCGATTTATACGTTTTAAATTATCGCAAAAAAGATATGAATCATTTCCTGCACTCCTCCTCCCTAAAAGTTGCAATTATTTATGATAGTCTTTGCTCTTGGATTCCCGAGTTTGGTAATCTACTCTAAAGAGAATAGGATCCTGAATTTAATTTTGACACTAATACAAATAGATTAGAAATGAAAACGTTATACTTGGTGCTGGTTATAAGTGTTACTGTATACCTGATATCTTTTCCTTATATCACCATCATTTTTGTTGTTTATGGACCTTAAAATCTAGATCACAATTGCGTGACCTCACCTATTAATGCCACCAATTTTTTTTCTTCATGTTTTTTTATGGAGAGGTCATATATAGAATCGGTATTTTATTTTTGTACTTAAAATAAATCTGTACTAAAATTTGGGATTTAATTTTGTTTCTATAAAATGGGGTCAGCTTTCAGTCACATACTCCCGTTGAACTCTTTTTATCAAGGAAAACAACGGTTTCTTGGTGCTCACTTATTCATCATGTTGGTCTAAAATGTTGAAAAACATAAGTACAATTATTCACCAGAGTTTCGTTGTAACTTGCGACTATGACAACGAAATATTATCAGGATGATAACTTAGTTCTTCCTAACATCATGATTTTTCAAAGGTTCTGCTGGGCATTGGTGCCCCATTTACAGTTCATGTATAATGATGCCTCCCTCAACTCCATGCATCTCATTAAAGATGAATTTTATTTTTGTTTTTTTTGGAATAATACAAATCATTCATCTCGCAAATAAAAAAATTACTTTTGATAAAATTGTCCTACACTAACATATGTCTAATATAATTAGGAGCGCATCTTTTATCGTCGTTAGCTACATTTTTATTTAATGAGCCTTACCACATTACATTATAAACAATATTAAGGGTGTTACTGTTGTTTAACAATTAAAACTAAAATGTGTGCTAAAATCTTTAAGATATATATCTAGTTGCTTAAAGTTACATCAATTTTATTTTAAACATGTTATGTCTATACAGAAAATCATCTATCAAATTAATCATGATATATTTATATATAAATATATTATATAATTTATTTTTAAAATATATTTTATATTCTAATATATAAATAACATTTTTTTATATATACCTAATATAGTTGCTATTAAATATACTTTTATCTTTTGTACATATTTATTATTAAGTTTGACTAATTTATTTCAAGTACTAGCTTTTAGACCGGATATTGCTTTTTTATTTCTATTTTTATTTTTTTAATATTCAATAGCTCAAATTAGAGACACTAGAAGATTACTTGAAATCAACACTTACTTTTCCAAACTTTTTCTTTCAAATTTTAATATGATGGAATTGTATATTTGTATTAGTATTTTACTGATATTACATGATTAAGACATTTTATTAATTAAATTTTACTAAATTATTCTTATAATTTATTGATACAATAAGAATCAATTTAAAAAAAAAAGAAAAAATACATAAAAAACTAAATTAAACTTAATTATAAAATAACTTATTTAGCTAATATGTTCTTTAAGATTTAGATAAAAAGAAGAAAACCGGGCAAATCCGGTAATTAACTAGTTTAGCCTACGTGACATACTATGATGCACGGACACACAGATACGGATACGGATACGGATACGAGATACGACACGATACGACACGGGATACACGGACACACAAATTTTAAAATCTTATAAAATACCGGGATACGACATATATATATAATATAAAGTATTTTTTAGATAAATTACAATGATATTTTAATATTTTATTAAATATAAAATATAAATAATTTTTAAATAATTTTTAATATTTTTTAAATTGTTAAAAATATTTAAAATATTTTTTATTTTAATAAATTATATTATTAATTATTATGATATTTAAATAAAATTAAATATGTCTAAAAAATTTTTTTTTTATTAAGACAATTAAAAAAAGACACACTGAAATGAGTGTTGATGGATGTTGCATCCGAAGGTCCGAAATTGATAGGTGACACATTTTTCCTATACCAAGTTATTAATGATGATCACACTGATCAAAACGTGGCAAAGTGGCCCCATCGTTTTGAGGATCACATAATCCATCCAAAACCAAATCCAATGAAATGTAGCCGTTGGGAGTCACCAAACCAAACCTTAACTCTCTTCTGCTACATTGGTCTCTCCAGGTCCCAACCCAACCCGTTATTTGTATCTGAAAAATTCAGATATATGATATTAATAATAATAACAATGATGTTAATGTTAATAATGTAAACAACCATATAATATAACCAGTAAAACTAGCCGTTAGCAAATCACAGAAGAAAGAAAAAATAATGTGTACCCTTTGACTCATTCTACCACAGGAATCGATAACAATAACCCCACCCCCCATCTTTTCTTCAATCACATGCATTCATCAGAAACCGTACTCCATCTCCTTTTAACACACCCTCTCACTTTGCTCTTCCTTCACCCCTCTACATTGCTTTCTTTCTTCTTCTTCCATTGTAATACTAAACTAGCTACTACTCTGAACTTGGTCTCAGAAAGTGAGAATTTTTGTTTATAGACACAAAAAAGAAACCAACATAGATTGTTTCTTTTGTTCATGGAAACCAATAGTTGGCATGTCAATGGTTTCCACGTTAAGGGTAGTAGTAAAGATTCAATCTTTTTGGCCATTTTCATGTTCATTCATGTTTTGGCTTCTACCATTGAACCTGTTGCATGCCACCTGTATGATGGAGTGATTGTGACACAATCAGATTACCAGGCCTTAACGGCCATCAAGCATGAGTTCATTGACCTCAAAGGGGTTCTGAGGAGCTGGAATGACAGTGGTATTGGTGCTTGTTCTGGTGGTTGGGCAGGTATCAAGTGTGTCAATGGTGAAGTCATTGCAATTCAGCTTCCATGGAGGGGTTTAGGCGGAAGAATCTCAGAGAAAATTGGTCAGCTTCAAGCACTCCGGAAGCTGAGTCTCCATGACAATGTTCTTGCTGGTTCTGTCCCTTTTTCTTTAGGATTCCTTCCAAATCTTAGAGGTGTTTATCTCTTCAATAACAAGCTTTCAGGTTCTATTCCTCCTTCTATTGGTAGTTGTCCAATGCTTCAGTCTTTTGATGTTAGCAATAACTCACTCACTGGTAACATCCCTGCTAGTTTGGTAAATTCAAGTAGGATATTCAGGATCAATTTGAGCTTCAACTCACTTACTGGTTCCATTCCTAGGAGTTTCACCATGTCTCAATCCCTTACTATTCTTGCTCTCCAACACAACAATCTATCTGGTTCTATACCAGATTC
>NC_029786.2:95260189-95261075 GCF_000816755.2 Arachis ipaensis | reverse complement strand
ACCCTTGATCACAACCTCATTTCTGGTTCCATTCCTGTTTCTCTGAGTAACATGGTTTTGCTTGAAAATGTTTCTTTGAGTCATAACCATATTGGAGGCTCTATTCCAAGTGAGCTAAGTGCACTTTCAAGGCTTCAAAATCTTGATCTTTCACACAATGCCATCAATGGAAGCTTCCCTGCTAGCTTCTCCAACCTTTCTTCTCTTGTTTCATTGAATTTAGAGGGTAATAAACTTGAGAGTCATATCCCTGATAATTTGGACAGGTTGCACAATCTTTCAATGCTTAACCTCAAGAACAATAAGTTTAATGGCCAAATCCCACCAACAATAGGGAATATCTCTGGCATTAGACAAATTGATGTGTCTGGGAACAAATTCATTGGAGAAATTCCAGACTCACTCACCAAACTAGCAAATCTCACTTCATTCAATGTATCTTACAACAATCTCTCTGGTCATGTCCCTTCACTCCTCACCAAAAGATTCAACTCTAGCTCCTTTGTTGGGAATCTAGAACTATGTGGTTACCTATCAAAACCATGCACTTCACCTCCACCTTCAAATCTTCCAGTCCAAACACCAAACCCTTCTCCAAAGCCACATCATCACAGAAAGCTAAGTACCAAGGACATAATCCTCATTGTAGCAGGTATTCTCCTGTTGATTCTGTTACTCCTGTGCTGCTTTTTGCTATGTTGTTTGATCAGGAAAAGGGCTGCTTCAAGTAGAAAGGGTGCAAAGGCAACATCCAAGGCTTCAGCATCTGCAAGGAGTGTTGAAAAAGGTGGTGCTGGTGGTGAAGTTGAGTCAGGAGGAGAAGCTGGTGGAAAACTTGTTCACTTTGATGGTCCATTTGTGTTCACTGCTGATGATCTTTTGTGTG
>NC_029786.2:95258025-95259945 GCF_000816755.2 Arachis ipaensis | reverse complement strand
TGGTAACCAAGTTGCTGTGAAGAGGTTGAGGGAGAAGAGTACAAAAGGGCCCAAGGAGTTTGAGGCTGAGGTTGCTTCACTTGGCAAAATCAGACACCCAAATCTCTTAGCACTCAGAGCTTATTATTTGGGTCCAAAAGGAGAGAAGCTTCTTGTCTTTGATTACATGCCAAAAGGAAGCTTAGCATCATTCCTTCATGGTAAGTAGTAGTAACTAATTAGAACATCTTACCAAATTGAGTTTTTGTTTATTATTGGTTAATGTGAATGAAGATGTTAGTTTAGGAGGATCTCAGAAGATTAATCATTTATCTTCAAAGTAACATTCCATTTTAAATTCAACCATTGATTATGGTATTAATGTTTGTCAATCTATGCAGCTCGTGGGCCGGAAATAGTGATTGATTGGCCGACAAGGATGAAGATAGCAATCGGAGTCACACGCGGCTTAAGCTACCTCCACAACCAAGAGAGCATAGTCCATGGCAATCTCACCTCAGGGAACATACTCTTAGATGAGCAAACCAATGCACACATAACAGATTTTGGACTGTCCAGGCTAATGACAACCTCGGCGAACACTAACATCATTGCAACAGCAGGAAGTCTAGGATACAATGCACCAGAGATCTCAAAAACAAAGAAACCAAACATGAAATCCGACGTATACAGCCTTGGAGTGATCATCTTGGAGCTCCTAACTGGGAAGCCACCTGGGGAACCAACCAATGGAATGGACTTGCCACAATGGGTGGCTTCTATAGTTAAAGAAGAGTGGACTAATGAAGTTTTTGACTTGGAGCTCATGACGGATGCACCAGCCATAGGTGATGAGCTTCTCAACACATTGAAGCTTGCCCTTCATTGTGTTGATCCTTCACCAGCTGCTAGGCCTGAAGCTCAGCAAGTTCTTCAGCAATTGGAAGAAATCAAGCCAGATTTGGCTGCTGGTGATGATGATGATGACGGAACTCTCAAGACTGCTGAATAAATTAAAAGTTTTTTTTTTAAATTTAATTTTGAATTAGTAGAGAAAGGTTCTTTCAATATTTCATTCTTTATTTATTTGTTGATTATTTTGTTTTTGGTGAAATTTGTTGATTCTCAGTGTATGTACATAATCAAGTGAGGAAGTATGCTAAGCAGTTTTGTATTGAATGTTATAGTGGTGTGATGACAATATGATACAAGAAGCTATTGAATGTAATAGTTAATTTATGTTTTGAATATAAAGAAAGTTTTTTCGCCAATGATATATAGCTCAAATGACATAGTCTCTCCATACCCAATTAAGAGGTTGCGGGTTCGAGTCTCTTATCTTTGGTAAAAAAAAAAAAATAAAGAAAGTTCCTTCTTATTTTATATACTGAGAAAAAAAAAAAACTAATACGGTAAAAATTTAATAACTAAATATAATAACTTCAAAAAAAGAAAACTAAATAAAATAACTTCAAAAAGAAAAAAAAAAGGGAACTAAATATATACTGAGAAAAAAAAAACTAATACGGTAAAAATTTAATAACTAAATATAATAACTTCAAAAAAAGAAAACTAAATAAAATAACTTCAAAAAGAAAAAAAAAAGGGAATATCTTCGGGAAGAGGCTAAATTTATCCATATATATAATAAGTTAATAACTGAGCTATTATAGCAATAAAAAAAAATAAAAAAAATGAAGTCACATGAAAGTAGAAATATACTTCAAAGGAAATTGACACTACACAAGTTAAAATGAAGAAAGTAGTTCCTCACTAAACTTCCTAAGTAACAGAAAACCAAAATATATGTTTAAACTTTTTTTTATATCATTCTTAAATTGATAATATTACTGTTATTTTAGAGATTTTATTTTTAATATAAGAATAAATTTAAGACAAAATTTTATTAAATTTAAAGTAATATTACAAAAAAAAATGGTA
>NC_029786.2:95249262-95258005 GCF_000816755.2 Arachis ipaensis | reverse complement strand
TCCATTATTATCAATTTTTTTTTTATTAATTTGTATATTTTTCATTTTACAACAATTATACAAAGAAACTTAAAAACAAAAGAGAAAGGAACATAAACATTCTTACAAAATAACTAACCAATAATGATCGAGAGTTTTAATCTATTCTACTAATTATCCTCTTAGTACTTAAAAGAATAAAAACTTTAAATGATAAAAAAAATCAAAATTTTTTTATTTCAAAAATTAGAAGGATGAGTTATATAATTCTCAATATTTTTTTAATTATAAATTAGTGCACGCAAGGTCTTAGTCAATAATAATAATTTTTGTCTTACAACAATAATAGTAGATGAAAATCTTTAAGTGGTTATTCTAAGGTAACACCTGAAATCAAGGTGATATGAATTTACACGTGAGGTTCAAACTCTTTTGAGTGAAAATTTTGACTTGTTTGCTGGTCAAGTGGATCTGTCCGATGTGCTCGCTTGAATGGTGGTGGAAGATACCTACAAGGACTCCAATACTTAAGTTAACAAGAGTTTTAAACAGATTTAAGTGAATTGTGATTGAAAAATGCTTGAATTTGATAGAGTATTTATAAAGAGATGTGATGACTTTGCCATCACTCCTATGCTATTCTATTTACAGTAATGGGCTATTTCTCTCCTAATTTTTGGGGAGTTATCTCATATTACAGTAGTAGATGAGCTGTGGATTATCTCATGAAGTGGTGCTTGACAAGATCTTACTTGTCATACAAGTCAAGTTGGGTATGGATTGTGGAGCTCGTGCCTCGAGTAGGTCGGGATAGATCTGTATGCTTGTCTGGGCCCACATGATTCGGCTTCTTTTGTTTTAAAGAGATTAGAGCAACAATTTTTGGCCAAGGCATCATTTTGGTAGCATTTGAAAAAGAGATAGAGACTAAAAGACAAAGACTGAAATAAGCCTCAGTATTGTGTTTGGTGTAAAGTGGGAGACAGAGATTGAAATAAGAATTATAAAGGAGAAAGTTGAAATTAATTCATTGAAATGTGAGTATTTTAGGTATAAAATATTTTTAAAGTTTTAGTTTCTGTCTTAAAAAATTTCAGTCCATTGTGCCCCCACTTTTTAGAAGTACTGAAATACTGAAATTTTAGGGACAGAGACTGAAATTTTAGTAGCAGTCTTTGGACCAACAAACATGATACTGAGTTCGAGTTTTCCGAGTACCTCAAAACAAACACTACGCATGGTAAGAACTAGGGGTGTTTAGATCCAAACCGCTAAAAAAAAATCGCAAAATCGCACCGATCCAAATCGAAAATCGAAACAAACCGCTCAATTTTGGATGTTTTTTAGATTTTGGATAGGTTTTATTACGGTTGGGTTCAGTTTGTGGTTCCACTTTACACAACCAAACCGAACAAAATCGAACCGCATATATAATAATAATAATAAGACCCTTAGTCTTTAGTTTGTTACTGTACTGGCTTACTCCCTTAGCAGAGCACTGCACACACCCCATTTTCCCCAAACAATTATACAAACCCTAACCTAAAGAAACCTCTCTCTTCACTTTTCAGTCTCTTGTATTTGTATCTTACACCTCACTCACTCTCACTGTCAAACACCGACGCCGTCCGCCGCCTCTTCTTCTCAATGATACCCTTTGCCGCCTCCTCTTCTAAGTGATGCTACTGCCGCCTCCTCTTCTCGGTGACGCCGTTCGTCGCCTCCTTTTCTCGGTAACGCCGCTATTGCCTCTTCTTCTCAGTATAATTTTTACTTGTTTTTGTTTAATTTTGTTTTCTTTTGGAAGAATTTGTTCTTGTTTTTGTTAAACTTTGTGTTAAATTTTGTGTTGTTCTTATTATTTTTGATAATTTGTCTTTGTTGATGAAATTTTGTTAAACTTTGTATTAAATTGAGTATTTTGTTCTTGTTGATTGAATTCTGTTTTTTTTTTTATCTTTTGCAAATTTTATATTTGTTCAGTTGATTTTAGTTTCTAATTTGAAGGTAAAAAATGTTAGCTTCACATCTTGAGGTAATATTTTTATTTTTTAATATGTATGTTAGTAACAAACTAACAATTCAATATGTTGATTAGTTGAGAAAAATATTAAAATAACATAAACTGATTAACTATTCTTTGTTATCACTGGATGTTCAAAACAGGGAACCAGAATTTACCAGTGCTACTCCATTCATCTTTGAATCAGTTAGATCTTCAAGACAGTTAGAGTCGATGTCGCCACCACAGCCGCAGTCGCAGCCACAAACTTAGACGCAGACACAGATGCAGATGCAGCCGCCACCGCGCAGTGATCAGAACAATGAAAGAACTAGATCTAAGAGGAGGAGAGGCAAAGCAAATATTGCTGATTTGTCGCCTAATCCTAACTAGTCTGAGGAACCAGGTACAGACACTAAAAAATCTGTTAAACCTAGATCTTGGACTTGAGAGCATTTTAAAAAATATAAAATTGGTCTCAAACCTAGGGCTATATGTAAGTGGTGTGAAGTATCTTATGCGGCTCATTCACATAAAAATGATACTAGCAATCTTAAAAATCACTTGTTGAGTCACTATAAAAAATTTTCAAAAAATTCACTTGATCCCACACAAAAAGCACTTGTTATGTAGCAACTTAAAAAAGAAGAAATGGGCTGGAAAATTATTTGATTGTTGTATTATTTTATTCTGATTTATGTAGACAAGCCCTTACTAGAATGATAATCATAGATAAATTGCCTTTTAGATTTGTCGAAGGGGAGGGGTTTCGTTATTTCATGAGTGTTTTGCAGCCAAAACTTCATATTTCGGGTAGATTTCAGTTGCTAGGGATTATTAGAACTTGTTCATGAATGAAAAACATAAGTTGAAGAGTGTCTTTATAAACTCAAATTAAAGTGTGTGTTTGACCATTAATTGTTGGACTTCTGTACAAAATTTAAACTATCTTTGCCTCATTACACACTTTATTGATTAAATTGAAAGTTGTAAAAGAGAATTCTTAATTTTTGTCTCATCAAGAATTATAAAGTTGAAACAATTAGTAGAAAGATAGAAAAATGTCTTTTAAATTGGAGAATAAGTAGAGTTTTTAGCATCATAGTTGATAATACTAGTTCAAATGATGTTGCCATTTGTTACTTGAAAAATAAAATGGAGGATGGAAATTCACATCCTTTAAAAGGTGAACATTTGCATATTAGATGTTGTGCTCATATCTTGAATTTGTTGGTCAATGATGGTTTGAAAGATATGCATTCTTCAATTAGCAAAATTAGAAATGCTGTTAGATATGTCCGTACTTTCTCTAATTGCATGGATAGGTTTAAAAGTTGTATTAAAGAAGGTAGGATCCAAGACTGCTCTTGTGTGCAATTAGATGTTCTCACTAGATGAAATTTCACTTACATAATGCTTGATAGTATTTTAAAATTCCAAAATGCCTTTAAGAGATTAAGTGAGAGGGATGCTGCGTTTGTAATGATGCAAGGAGCATTCTGTAACACCCTAATTACCCTAAGCCTTACCTCGCGCCGTAAAGCAAAGGTTAATCAGAGATTACGACAGTTCTAAAGCCCATACGTATAATATATATGTAAGAAATAATATAATCTAGATGCCCGATGAAGGATATAACTCAAAAACAGGATTTCAAAAGCGCAAAGCGTACTAATGAAGCTACTATCTTAAGGCATAAGAAACAGAAGTGATATAAACAAGGTAATAGTATAATAGTGAAATATCATAAGAAACTAGCCACGACTCGCGGAGTTTAAGCTGGCTAGCCATATACGGACCATACAAAAACCTAACAGTTTAAAAACAGCTTATACAAGTTTTTCTCTCATAATACAAGTCTCTAGGCAAAGACAAAATACAAAAAGAGAGATGTATAAACAAGATAAACCAAAAGACTCCAAAAGAATCCAAGATCCTCCGCTCCTGTCACCATCCAAAGTAACTCACCGAGGTGGGTTGCGACCTGCATCTGAAAAACACAACAAAGATATGGTATGAGAACCGGAGGTTCTCAGTATGGTAACAGTGCCCAATGATGTAGGATATAAGACCCCGGGATGCCAAAGGCAATCCTAAGCTCCATATCCATCACAAGATTCAAACTTAAGCATTCTAAAACAAATAAGCATAATAAAAACCTTATCATAAATAAACCGGGTAATCTATCTTAAGGGATTTCTATTCTAACCAAACACCATTGTCCCATAGCCTTCACCAACCTATCCTCCATGCGATCCAATCGCCACCGCCTTCCGAACCTCCTCAATCCTAGTAGAAAGCACAATTAATAACAATGCAAGTAATTCACAAGTAAAAGCATACAAGGCAAGTAGATCAATTAAGCAATTAGGCATGTTATTCAAGTAGGCATACAATTACAAGTCGGCAAAGCAAACAAACAGATAGAAAATGCATATGATGAATGCCTACCCTACTAGCTGTGATATCACATTGTCGGTTCAACTGCCAACCCGACACATCTCCATGAAGACGTCGCCTTTCGGATTTTTCATATGGGAACCCCCGAGATATAGTGCCCGGATCACTGTCCAGGTACCGGCGTCTGCACGCCCTATAGATCCGAAGGGATGCGAACGGGATGCTCTTGCCTTAGACCTCACATCTCAACATAAGCGGGATTAACCACCGTCCTTACGCCGTCGCCGCTACCTCGACAGGCGGGATTAACCACCGTCCCTGCCGGGCGCGTAGCATCTCATAATTTCAGTAAAAATATTATTTCAGTGGTTTTAAAAAAATATTTTTCAGTATACAGAGATCCATCATCTCAATCCGAGTCCTCGACTCATCTCAACCACTGTCCATTCATAACTCAGTTTCCAAATATCAAAAGTTCATCATTCCTCATCTCATACATCAATCATCCTTCACCTAACGTCAAACCATTCTCAGCACGCCAGAATCCTAGGCCTTCGTTTTCTAATTCATCATAAAATCATGTACTAGAACCCTTAAGTTATATTCCATGTTCTATTACTCAAAACTAGGCCCAAAAGTCTTAAAATGGTGTTATAGAAGCTTACAACCTTGTTGGGAAGGTAGAATGGTTGAAAAACAAGGAAAATTTGAGAAACAGGACGTGTGCGGCCGCACAGGGGTCTGTGCGTGCGCACGCCCAGGAAATTTTTAAAATGTGTGCTACGCACAGGGGTGTGCGTACGCACAGGTGGCAAAGCTTACAGAATCTGTTCACTCGCACAACCTGTGCCAGCACCCCTAACAGACTGGCTTTCCCAACGTGTGCGTCCGCACAGGTTGAAATTTTTCTTTAGATATGCGCGCGCACAAGTTGTGCTAGCTCTGCAAACAGAACGCACTTCCCTGCCTACGCGTGCGCACAGGTGTGTGCGTCCGTACAGGTCAAAATTCTCACAGGGTATGCGTCCACACAAGGGTGTGTGCTCGCACATATCAGAAATCATGAAATTCTGCAACTTTGCAGAATTTCAGATTTTTAACACCAACTTTGAATGATCATAACTTCCTCTACCAAATTTCAAATTTCACAACTTTATATCGATTTAAAGGGTTTTCAAAGATATTTAATTATAAACAAATTTCAATCAGTTTCAAAAATTGAGGCAAAAGTTATGATCGAGCAAAGTTCACCAAAAATCCAATTATACCAAAAGCCACAATTTACCAAATATTCACAATTCTCAAACCACCTCCAACCAAAACAACATCAACCTCCCATTTATAGCACAATTGCCCTCTTGGGTCAAAATTCATCACTTACCACATCTTTTCATCACATTTCACCATTCTCCAACCATCAATACCAATCATGCAATACCACAATAAATCCCCTTTCAACTCTTCAAATCACATAACCATATCATTAACATTAATTTCACATATATCTTAACATTATCAATCATCATACCTTTACCTCAATAATCATCACACCATCATAAATCATCATTCATTAACATTTCATACAACTCATCAACCATTATAATTCAAACCTATCTTATGGGTCACTAGCCTAAGTGTCCATGAATATTACATACTACATAGAGGAAACTGAAACTATACCTTGACCGATTCCCTTTATGCACCAAAACCCAAATGAGCACAAGCTATGCTTTCCAACATAATCCAAGCTTTCAATTACACTCCAATAAGCACAATTAAGTTCCAAAAGCTCCCAAAGCCACAATAATCAAACTCTTCCAACAGATTTAGATGTCAAAATCCAAGGCTAAGCAAGGCTTAGAGCAAATCTCTCTAGTTTTTTGTATGTGTTTTGTAGAGCTCTTCACGAGGAACGCGTAGCCGCAAACGGTGCGGCGATCGGAGCTCTCTAGCTCAAGATATGAGCTTTGGAAGAAGATGGTGAATAGTGCTTCTCCTTCCCCTTCTCCCCTTTCTATTTTTCTGCTGTGTGTTGTTGTGTTTAGTGGCTGGTGGATTCACTTATGAACCCTTATATATGTTGGGCTTGGGCCCAACTTGGACCCGATCCAACCCGTTAGCGTTTTTAGCCCGTTTGGCCCAACTTCAGGCCAAACCTTTAAAATTAACGCCCGGTTTTCCATTTCTAACATTTTTCTAAAGTTTTTGCCGATTTTCACGTTTCTCATGCAGTACCGGATAGACTTGAACCAGTTCAATCGGTTCAACTGTCGGTTCGCGGTTTTTTGCGATTTTTCGTAGAAAGCACATTTTCTGACTCAGAAAGACCTACTGAGTCCAAAAATCACCTTTAAATCCTCAAATTCTCACTCTAAATTTTCGGAATCTAATTTGGACAATATTAATTACTTGATTATCCGGTTGATTTATTGCGGTTCTTACAGATTCCAAAGAATGAAGATTGGGATAATGCAAGATGCTTTATGAGGTTTTTAAAGATTTTTTCCGATGTAACCAAAAAAGTCTCAGATTTTATATTTATGACCTCTTCTTCATATTTTCATCACTTTTGTTCAATTCTTAGTTCTTTGAAAACTTAGTTTGATAGTAATGACATATTACTTAAGGGTATTGCTACAAAAATAAAGGCTAAGCATGATAAATATTGGGGTAACTTGAGGAACATGAATATAATGATTTTTGCTGTTGTGGTACTGGACCTTAGATACAAGATTAAGCTCGTTGAATGGAATTTTCAAAGGTTATTTAAGAAGGAGGATGCTGATTTTTTATGTGGCAAAGTGAAAGAAGTATTCAATGACTTGTTTAACAACTATAGGGTTGCTCTCAATAGTGATCAAACACATCAAACTGCACAACACAGTCAAGATGTGGATATAAATGATAGTGCCTTTGATGATGTTCGCTTTACAGCAACATTTGAAAAAATGATATACAAGCGAGAGTCTCAACACAAATGAAGTGGATTTGTATCTCATGGAGTCCCTGGAAAGATTAGTTGATCCAAGTAGTTTTGACATCTTAATTTGGAGAAAAGTGAGCTCTAACAATTACAAATATCCTATTCTTAGTCAAATTGTAAGGGATATTCTAGCTATGCCTGTATCAACAGTTGCTTCTGAATCCGCCTTTAGTACTAGAGGTAGAATACTTGATCAATATAGGAGCTCTCTTACTTCAAAAACTATTGAAGCTTTGATTTGTGCGCAAAATTGGTTTCGAGCCAATTCATTGCCAATGAACCTTGAGGAGTGTTTTGAAGAATTTGAAAAATTTAAGAAAGGTATGTTTTATTTTATCTACATATATTGATTAATTTTACTATTTGATAATATATTTAAGTAATTAATATTTATTTGATTATATTTTATTGTAGAATTTGAGCCAATTTTTTAACTAATAGATGAAGAAGAGTCTAATGATAAATTTGATTAGTGATGAGTACTTCACCTCTCTGCTTGGAGTTTTTTATGTTATGTTTTTATTAAGATTTGTATGTTATTTAATTTTGTATTGTTGAGATTTGTTTTTATGCTGAAGAATTATTATTTTATTAAGATTTGTTGAATTTGTTGGATGATGGACATGTTACTTTATAATGTTTTTGGAATTTATATTTTATTATTATATTAGATTGTTAGACAGGTTACTTTTTAATATTTATGGGATTATTAGTACTTTAGTAGTGTATATTTATACTATGTCAGGCAGCATTAATTTTGTAGATTAAGTTATTATTTTTTATTTAAAAAACTGCAAATTCAAACCAATCAAACTGCTTGTGATCGGATCGGATCGGATCGAATTTTCAAAAGAATTCATCCAATCTAAACTGCACTGCACATAAAATAAGTATTTAAATCGGATGACTTTTTTTCCTTAAAATTAAACCAAACTGCACCGCGAACACTTCTGGTAAGAAAAGTTATGTTTGGAAGAGAGAATGAGACCGTGAGATAGAAACTGAAAGGCAGATTAAATTAAGTCTCTATATTGTGTTTGATGTAAAGTGTACATGACTGAGTTATGTTCTAGTATACTGTTGAAAAAAGAAGGGTGAAGTTAGATTTAGAATTTGAAAAGTTGAACTATAGTAATTTTAAAAATAAATGTTATTAAAATTTCATCTCTGTCTTTAAAAATTTTAATCTCTTATGTTTTCACTTTCAAAAAGTACTGAAAGAAATAAAATTTTAATTTTAGTCACTAACTAGCAAACACAATACTGAGTCACAACATCAATTCCTACTTGTTAATACTACTTAATATTAGATATGTAAGTATATAGTGTATATGAGTGTTGTAATTGTAAATTGTAATATATAATAACTAGGATTGGGA
>NC_029786.2:95240267-95249152 GCF_000816755.2 Arachis ipaensis | reverse complement strand
GTTCCATCATTAAAAAAAAAAAACGATAAAATAAAATGAGCAGTCGACTACTTGGTTATTTTTAGGAGTGGCAAACGGGTCTAAATTCGCCGGACCGATCCGCGTATCTCGCAAAAAAAAGTGAGTCGAACTAGAAAATTGAGACCGCCACACTTCAAAAGTCTGTCTAACTCGCACCGCTTAAACCACGGGCTTTGGTGGGGTGAGACGAGTCTCCCCGACGGCCCCAATACTTTTTTTGGCTAAAGACATCTTTTGAAGATGTTCTAATTTAGTGTTTTGGATTATGTTTTACGTTTGATTGATTATGTTCTAAATTTGTAGATGTTTAATTATATGTTTTGGACAATATTAGTTTTATTATTTTATTTTAAAAACTTGGTTTATAATAATATTTATCACATATATATGATTTTAAAGATTTTAATGTTTATAGACGAATTTGGTCTGCCAGTTTATAGGAGTGGATCATCTCCAGTAAAAAAAAAAAATGAATGATGTCTAATGTCTCATTCTTTATTGCTCTCTCTCCTCTTTATTTTTGGTTCCACGTAGGTAGTGTTTATTTTGAGGTATTGGGACAGAGACTGAGAGACTGAGATTCAATATCATGTTTGTTGGTTTAGAGATTAGTACTAAAAGTTCTGTCCCAAAATTTCAGTATTTTAGTACCTCCAAAAAGGGAGGACACATGAGACTGAAATTTTTAGAGACGGAAATTGAAACTTTAACAACATTTTATATCTAAAATATCTTCATTTCAATTAATTAATTTTAATTTTACCCTTTATATAAATTAAATTAGAATTTTATTCTTGTTTTAATTTATATCTCCTACTTTATACTAAATAGAATATTAAAATTTATTTCAATCTCTGTTTCTTAGTCTCTGTCTCTGAGTCTCAGTCTTTCAGTTTCTAAAGCTATCTAAAAAAAATTAGAGAGAATTCATTTTTCCAATCTACTAAGTACTAACCTGTCATTAAACAAGATGAGGTGAAATTTTAGGACTCCCTCATTAGATAGGGCAGAATGGACCAGGGTGGCTTTTGGCGGGGCGGGGCTCCCCGTGTGCCACCCCTAGACTACTTATTATTGCCAACCCGAAGAAAACAAGTTTAAACGCAAAAAAGACTCACAGTTGCAGACTTCACTCTCACTATCAACCAATCTCTCTCTTTCTCTCTCTCTCTCTCTCCCCACCGTATTCCGCCGCCACCCACCACAAATGGACGACCGGCCGCCGCTACAAAAGATCGCAATTCCGCAACCTCCTAAATAACCACCACCACCATAACAACCACCACCTGATAGGTTGGTTCTCCGCCCGCCGGAAAACCCCACTCCGTCCCTCCATGCGCGAATTCTCCGTCACGCAATCCCTCTCTTCTCTCTCCGCATTCTCCTCCCAAATTCAGAACTCATCAAACCCTAATTCCACATCATCTTCAACTGCTTCTTCCTCCTCCTCTTTCTCCCCTTGCATCTTCATCCTCTTGTCTTCTCCTTTCTCCAACGACCACATCCACACTCACGAGTACCGCGCGTACCAGCTACGCGCTTCCTCCTCCTTCGAACCGAAACTGATCGATATCGTCAACATCGGGCCTGCGTTTCGAGGGCATTATGGTTCCTTTAGTCCTAACGCGGCATTCCCGGTGTTGGAATGCGATTTGGGAATGTCAAGCATGAATGAAGATCGTGATGGTAATGCTGACAAGGAAGATGAGAGATTGAGTGTGATGAAGGAGAAGGCGAAGGATCAGAGGGAGCTCGATGGTTGCGCCGAGGGTTTCGAGGTTGGGAGGTTGAGCAGGATGATGGGGTCGGAGGCGAGGAGTTACACTTCGAATTTGGAGGATTTGTATGAGAAGATGCTTGCAAAGGTTGAGAATCTGACTAGGTTGGTGGAGCAGAGTAATGCCAAGGTTCTTGAGCAGGTAAAAATGTTTTTCTTTTTTTGGATTATCATTTTTGCTTTATGACTGAGTAATCATATAACATCTTAAAAGTGAAGTATAAAGTAGATACTTATAATCTCTTGGAATCTAGAAAACAATAAATACGTCACTCGTTTGTTAGAACATAGAAGGATGTTTAGAGGATCTATCATGGGGATAAATCATTTCTCTTAAATGTAGATATTTTATTATTTTTACTGTCCTGAAATCTTAGTAGTTCGATGTTTAGGACAATAAATCATTTCTCTTTATGATGGAATGCGATGCAATGCTTTGATTAGTGTAGCGGTTCCTAGCTAGTGGTGAGCTTGATAAGAATGTGGCGATTTAAATTGCACGAGTTGCATGTGATATTGTGATGTTTCTTCTCTTCGTCATTGTTGTTTTATAATAGGAAGCAACATTGCTGTTTGATCCATATAACCCTAAACCTTAGGTGTTGTTGATTGACTAAACTCTGAAGGGAAACTTTCCATAAAATGCGGTTTGAACTTTGAAGTATTGGTTTATCCCACCTTAGTTGTTGACATTCAGAATGTTGTCAAATTGGAGTCATAATGTTGCCGTGTTGAATGTTAAATAGCATATAGTAACAGCTTTGTCTTGTCGTTGAGCCGTTTAGGTATCCTTCAGAGTTGAAAAACATTAGTGCCTACATAGCCAAAAGTGGTATGAGTTGAATGGTATAGAGCGAGATTTTGTACCTTTCTGCAAGAGTGTCTGCTACCTCTCTTTTGTTAATAAACTTGATAGAAACTAGTAACTTATGTTCATTTTTTCTTTTATCAACTTTGAACAGGAACATTATAATAGAAAGTTGAGGCAAAAAATTAGAGCTGCTGCCTCAGAGTAACTATCATTATCAATGATGGCAATGCTTTCGTTTTAATTTCAGTTCAGGTAATTTTTTTATGTCTTGTATTTGTCTGTTCCTACCCCCCCCCCTTCTTTTTTTCTAAATTTCTAAGCAATCTTCTCAAATAAATAAAAAATTCATGCTATCAATAAAAATAAAGCAGATTTGGTAATAGATCTCGTGATATCAATTATTTGTTTATAAGCTCGTCTTTGCATTATTAAAACTGCATATTCATCAAAGTGAATTGTAATATTACTAAAGCTCATTTGGTTCTTGCTCAAGTTGAGCTAGCTAACTGTATAGCCTTCTAGGGACTCAATTTTGTTATGGCCCTTGTGAGTTTGGAGATGGAAATACAGAAATACTTTTACTCATCATCATCATCATCATGGTGTTAGCTGATGATGTTTGGTGCAGATCTGTAGTCATAATATCCTAGATTCTTAATCAAGCACACTCATTCTATATCAAGAGTCAAGACATTTATTACTTAATTTTGGTCACTGTTGTAAAAATTATAATTATATCATTTCACATATAAATTATGTCCTTAACATGCATAAAATTTTTAGTAGCTTCCTACCTACAACGATACTATTCTTTCAGCTTCTTGTTATTGTGTCTGAAAGAGATCTTATTCATGTTTTCCTTAATAGTAGATGCACTAGTGCATATTCATGTATATTTGATAGACGTTCTTTTCTGGTTTTAGGGTGGTCCACATTGCAGAGCAGAAAGCCTATGTGTATTGTGCTATATAGTCCTACCCAAAATATGCATATTTCATATTGTATTTGAGTTTAGCCTTACAGAAGCATTTTCCTGAGGACGTGCACTTTTATCTCATCATCCTCACCCCTTTCTGTTTTCTTGTTTTGTTTTCCCGGTTTTTGCTATCAATTGAGTTACACAAGTTATTTGAGTTTTGTATAGCTTAGGAAGGATTCTTTTTGAGAATTTGATATAAAAATTAACAGTAAACTATTAATGCAATCAACCTCTGAATGTCAACTATGTTAGTGTTGAATAATGCGACCTTGAGTTTAATGCAGCATTTAAGCAGTATAAAATAGTGGCTTATTTCCTGCAAATATATCTGATTATCTTCTCTTATGCTGGCATATGGTTGGATTACTTATGTCAAATAGCTTCTTGAAACTCACTAATGTCATGCTTATATTAACTACATGTTCCACTTGTTTTCATGCATTATATGACTGGGGCGCACTAGCATGGCAATCATCCATGTTAACAAGCTTATTTTTTGTGTGGCACAAAGCAGAGGAGGGTTAAGCAAATTGACGATTTCAGCCTTGTACACCTGACCTGGATAAGCAACAGTTTCTTCTGGTATCACTGGAAACATGAGACCGGCTGTTTGGACCTTTTGGCAGGCCTATCATATAATCTGTCCTGCTATTGTAGATTTTGTATTTTTTACTTCATGGTGACTCTTAAAGCTGAAGAAGGCGGTAAATCGTGCAGGGTGGTTGAATGGTTTTGGTCTTCCTCAATTCAAAAAGTTTTGAAGCTTTCTCTCCCAAGCTTTTGTGGCACATATTTGCTTCCTGCAATGACATGCCAACTGTATTTTGTATTGTTTGCTTTTGGTTCCTTTTATCCCCTTCATAGAATATTAAAATTTCAGCTTTAATAGTTAGTTTTACTTTGTTGCTTGCACAAAGATCACTGTAAAAGAAAGAAATGAAATCAACAAGCACTCGGTTAATTTTGGTATGTTTACAAAATTATCATTCTATGGTGAACTTCTGAAATTTTCTGTTCTGTAATTATGCCCACCTTCTAGATGCTAAGCATTCATTATAAGCAAAATGTACTACATTATGTACGAAGGTAATTTAATGGTTCAAAATTTATGTCCTTGAGGTACAAGCTATACACTATATGCACTATTGAATTATCTTGGTGCATCACACACTAAATTAAATGTATCATAGCATTCTCTTTGATTATAAATAAGGTACTCTAGTCTTGCATCAAGTACTAAAAATGCTGGGATTCCTCCTCTATTATAGTGGTATAACATCCTAGGGTTGGTTCCAAAACAATGTCTTCGATGAGTAGGAGAAAGAAGCGTATTTTACTAATATTTAAATTTTGAGAAAAGAACAAATAGGTCTCTGTTTTCTTTCGTTCCTGACCATTGAAAAATATTTTTAAGTCCATGACGTCTTTAAAAGTTGGACGGATCAGTCTCTTCGTCCAAATGCTTCCGTCAGACCCAACGGAAAAGTCTGAAGTGGCTCCCGTAATGCTTGTCACGCGTACGCGTGGGTCACGCGTACGCGTCGCACTTCCCTCTCACGCGTACGCGTCGCCATGAATTCAGCAAATCCTCATTTCTTCACGATTTCTCCACTTTGCATACTTTTTTCCCATTTCTTTCAAGTCATTCTTGCCTTCAAAACTTTAAACCACTCAAACAAACATATCAAGGTATCGAATGGGAGAAAAGTAAATTAAATTTAGCCTTAACCCCATTACAACCATTGAAAAGACCTCTTGATATGTGTATTCATGCATTGAATATATGTTGATTGGTAGAAGAAGAGTAAGCCTTAGAAAGCAAGATTAGTAAAGAAATGAGAGAATCGACCCTCAAACACTAGAGAGATTAGAGTGCAAACACTTCCGGTGAGGATTCGATGCTCAATTCCTTATTCCTTGCTTCCACGAGCTTTCTTCTTGCAAGTATATTTATACTTCATTTTGAGAATTGAATTAGTAGAATTCATAAATCATCATACTATCTTAGCCCTACTTGTTCATATATGTTCTTGGAGATTGATTCATTTTTAACCAAATAGGTAGACGCATTTTGCATATTAGTTGATGAACCACAAGAGTTTAGCATGGGGACATGCTAATGTTTAACTGTGGAAAAATTGATGAACCATAATTTTATGGTTTATATTGTATTGAATTTGGTGGATTTTATCAACTTTTTCCACATTTATTCATTAAAATAGCATGGTTTTGTGAATTTCTCCTAAGTGTGCTTAATGATTGAAAACATGCTTTCTAGGCTATTAAATTGCTAAATTTAATTTATTTTTCTCACATTCGATGTCTTGATATGTTTGTTTGAGTGATTTAAAGTTTTGAAGGCAAGAATGACTTGAAAGAAATGGAAAAAAAAGCATGCAAAGTAGAGAATTCATGAAGAAATGAGAATTTGCTGAATTTATGGCGACGCGTACGCGTGACCCACGCGTACGCATGACAAGCATTACGGGAGCCACGTCAGACTTTTCCGTTGGGTCTGACGGAGGCATTTGGATAGAGGGATTGATCTGTCGAACTTTTAAAGACTTCAGAGACTTAAAAGTATTTTTCAATAGTTAGTGACAAAAATATCTAAAAAAAAAAGGTCAAAAAACTATTTATCCTTTTCTCTTAAATTTATTTACTATCTTCTACAATACTACAATGCCAATTTCTTAAAATTTTTAGTAAGCCAATTCGATTGTTTTTCCGGTCAATATTTGATAATAATTAAAACAATAATGATATGATTTATTAAAGTTAATTATTAAATCGGTTATTTATATTGAATACATATTAAAATATAAAATATATATTAAATTAAATTAAATAATACGTATATTTACGCATAAATATATAACAACAAAATTTTATCTCACTAAAAAAGATTACAACATAGACCAATTATTTGTATATATATGACATAATTTAATAATTGATTTTTTTATATGTATAACATAATTCAAATTGTTTAGAATTGGCCAATGGAAAACACGAATAACATTAGCATTAGTAGAACAAGGGCATTTTTTGAGTTTTTTAAATTTGTAAATTGTTATGAAATTTCTTTCAGAAAGTCTTTCTTCTCTTATAAATTTTTAAGTTCATTAGTAAAACAAAAATAAAGCCTATAAGTTTCTTTTTATACCAAAAGAGATGATAACATACACAAATGGAAAATAATAGAAGGTTTGCTGGAATAGTGGTAAGTAGTAACTATTAACAATATAAAACAGCTATGAATCGGAACTGAAAATAGTATATTGTATACTGGGCTTGTATTAAAAGTCCAAATGTTGAGGGAAGGTGGCTGCTAACTTGCTTTATGTCTGGGAGTCGCTGCCCGATTTGTATGTTTGAGAGAATAAGGGATGGTACTTACAAAGATACTCCGATGTCTAAGTTAGTAAGGGGGGTAAACATGTTTGAATGTATTGGAGCCTAGATTTACCTGAGTGAGACAGTGTATTTATAGAGAGGATCCAATAACCACCGTTGAAGTAGTTCTACTTCTGATGGTGGATAACCGTCCCTTTATCTTAGGGTTGTTGGAATCTCTCTTCTAGAGGTGGGTGAGAGATTCAAGGAGGCAGTTACTCACTTGGATAAGTGTTGACTGCTTAGTAGGTGTTGACTCCGAGTTCTTGGTGGAGGTCAGATAGTACGTGGAGGCCATCCTTTTGGATTGGGCCTCTTGTCTTGATTTGGGCCTGGCTTACATTTTGGGACAGGACATAAACAGTGCCCCTACTCGAGTCTGATCTCTTAGCTATGAGTTGGATTCGAGTATTAATCGAACTCGGGGATGCTTTAAGTCGATTTCTTCTCTCATGTCGGAAAACCGACGTGGTTTTTAGTTTTTGAAACCGACGTGATTTTGAATTTTCAAACATTGCGTCTAATCAAATGTCGCATCCGTTTGGCCTCTGTATTTACATGTGGGCGGGCAGTTACATTGGTAACGGCGCGTTCTTTTAATGACCGATCTGTTTTTACGATTATGCCCCTAGTGGATTATGAATGTCTTTCCCTCTTCTTTCTTTCCTTTCTTTCATTTGCTCTCTGAGAACTATTTCGCTCCTTCGCTCCTTTCCTCGCTCACAAGATCCTCAAGCTTTCTCTTTCGTTGCAGCGTTCGTCTTTCTATCTTCTTCTTCCCAAAAGGTTAATTCTTTGTATCTCCTTTTTGTTTTTCTTGATATGCTGCCTGTTTTGAGAGCGAGATTCTTTACTGTTCGTAGTTAGGAACATTTTCGAAATTTTGTATTTTCCCTTTTGCGAGGCTCTCTTTTGCATCTCTTTTGCTATGGCTTCTATTTGCTTTTTCCTTCTGTTTGAAAAGAACTTCTTCGTTATGGGTTGGTTTTTTGATGATTTCTTTTTTCTGCGCAATGTAGGTATTATCAATTTCTCATACATTTTTTCTTTTTTACGCAATGTCTTCCCAAATTTCTGAGGCCCTTTTGAGATGGGTGGATACCTCTGTCCTTTCTGAGAACCCTTTAGTGGATACCGTCTTCATAACTGAACTCAGGAAGCACCATAGGATCTGTAACCTTGAAGGGGACGAACCCAAATATGAGTTGGTAGCCCCTAAATCCTGAGGACCGAGTTTGTTATGGGAGGAATGACGATACTGATCCCCATTTTATTTTTATGTATGACTGTCTTTTTACCCGTTTAGGGGTTACCTTGCCTTTTTTCTGACTTTGAAATAGAAGTCCTGTCCCACTGTAGGGTAGCTCCTTCCCAACTGCACCCCAATTTCTCGGATTTTATGAAAATTTATCAACTTGTCAGCCGAGAGCTTGACCTCCCGATCTCTGTGAAGATCTTTTTCTATCTTTTCTACTTGACCAAACCTTTCAGTAAGCAGAACAAACAACAATGGGTGTCTTTCCGTGCCATTCAAGGCCGGAAAGTCTTTTCCATCTTTGATGAGTCCTTCCACGACTTCAAAAATTTATTTTTTAAAGTCCAAGCCGTTGAAGGCCATCACCCTTTCTTCCTGGATGAGGATAATGAGCCCCGCTTTCCTTTGTACTGGGTAGAAGCCTCTCCCGTGGAGAAATATAGCTTAGCAGACTTGGATGGGGTAGAGGAGGCTATTATTGAGTTCCTTCGAGAGGCTTGGGGATGGGCTCCAAACCTGGACACCAAGAAATTTCTTCTTGGATCTCTGAGTTCTGTCAGGGCCGAGCTAGGTAGTTCTTTATTTTTTGCTTTTATAGTCACACCTGACTTCTCCGACTTGTGTTGATTTGCTCCCGACTTGTGTG
>NC_029786.2:95221711-95240165 GCF_000816755.2 Arachis ipaensis | reverse complement strand
TTCGAGAGCAGCTTACCAGAAGGTTCAGGAGGCGAAAAGGAATGCTCGCGCCCGAGCTACTGCGCAGGAGGTCGGGGCTTCTACTACTACTCCTCCTCTTCATGGGCTTGGTTAGGGGACTTCTTCCTCTCGGCCAATCTTGGTAAATCCTATTCCTACTCATCCTCCTCCTCCTCCTGCTCCCCTTGTTCAGTCCTCTCCTACCAGTGTGCCATGGAAACCGGCTCCTCTTTTGTTGGGGATGCCGGTTTTGATGGTTCGAAGTTTACTAGGAAGCACATCCTTCCATTCAGCCAGATTGCTATGGATGATGCTGCTATCCGAAATCATCTTAATATTTTGATCCAAGGGGGAATTCAAACCGCTAGGGTTTACACCTCCCTTCTTGATATATTTGATAAAACTCCTTGGAGTACTACCCAAAAATCTTTAGAGGATCTCCAAGGGAGGATTGCCATGTATCAGGAGGATGAGAGGAGGTTACAGGAGGAGAACAACAAGCTAAAGGAAGAGCTTGCCCAGGCCCGGGAGAGGGAGAGGAAGCTGATGTGCCAGTGTGCCATGGCAGAGGGTTTGAAGGAGAAGGCCAAATAGAATTACATTCGCCTTTTTACAGATAAAATTGAATTGAAGGAGGAGCTGGAGAAACTTAGGGAGGGGTACCAGGATTTGGAGGAGTCTGTGGCTGAGGGGACTGAACTGTTGTTTGAGGTGTTGAAGCAGCAAGTTAGGGTTTTGGCCCCTGACTTGGATCTGTCGCCTTTAAACCCTGACAAAGTTGTTGTTGATGGTGCCATAGTCTCCCCTCCACGCCCTGTTATGGATTTCGAGTTGAAGACAGCGGGACAGTGCATTGTTGAATCTCTTTCTCGTGAGGTTGATATGCCGTCTTCTTCCACCGCTCCCAAGGTTATTCCATCTCCTAATGCTAAAGAGATTCCTCTGACCCCTCCGACTTCAGTGGCCGAAGCTCCAAGTTCTCTTCCCGGTGATGATTCCAATCCTCTTCTTGGTCCTCAGTGATTTGAAGCTATTAAGGCCCGGCTTGTGGGTCCTTTTTATAAACTCATTTTATATTTGTTTGTTAATATCTGCGTTGATGGTTCCTAACATTTGATCCTTTTCCACGGGGTCTTTTAACAACAATTTTTGTTTTTTGGTCCTTTTGGATATGGCCTTTAACAAAGAAGTTATTTTTATCATGCATGTTTGTTGTTTTCTTGCTGCTTGATTAGACTCAACTCACTTTGAATTTTCTTAAAGACTTTTTGAAAAAGCTCGAATGTTCTCTAAGGGTAAGTGCTTTTACTGCTCTGTAAAGTTTTCGAGAAAAACTTGCTTTGAATAATTTTAGCAAAGGTTTTTCTTTTGTAGAAAACTTTTGTTTTCGATCCTTGGGCCGAAAGCTGTGAAGTTTTAAGTTCTGAAAAAACCTTTTGCTAAGTAGTCTTCTTCTTAGGCAGGGTCTTTGTGAAAAAACTCTTATCCTTGATTCTTCCCTAAGAAATTCTTGCATCTCTTTGTTTTCCATTACTTTGACCTCGTACGTTCAACTTTACTTTGCTTTATTGAATCATTTACATAACTTAGGTTATTCTTACGATATATTTTACTCTGCTCGGGCTTTTCAACTTATAATTCGTTAGCTATATTATGTCCGAGCTTGTCATGATCGACTTTTATTACCTCTTTACACTGACTTGTACCTCGTCACTTTATCTCACCGACCACACGGGTCGGTTGATGGATTTCGCGCTTTATCGAGCTTAAGTCGATGCGTATCGTAGTAATAGTAAATGAAAATTTAGAGGGAGATGATAAAGAGATAAAAGAGAGATATTATTACTTAATGAATTGTGGATAATGATGCTTTTGCTACTAAGGGAATGATTATTCTGCCCCTAGCTCTCGTTTTGATGCTTCGTTAAAACCCCATCTAGTAAAACCCTTTTGGGAAAAAAACCATAAAGTCAGAAAAAAGAGTACATCAGGGAGCGAAGTTTGCTTCTAGCTATAATATCTCTTCATATTACAAGCATGCCATGATCTCGAAAACTCGGCTCCTCCTAAATCGGACACTTTGTAGTATCCTTTTCCTAAGACCTCTACTATCTTGTAGGGTCCTTTCTAGTTTGTGGCGAGCTTCCCTTCGCCTGACTTGTTTACGCCGATGTCATTTCTAATTAGGACCAGGTCGTCTGAGGCGAAGCTTCTTTGAATGACTCTTTTGTTGTATCTATTCATCATCCTTTGCTTGAGCACTGCTTCGCTTATCTGTGCTTGTTCTCGCACTTCTGGAAGTAGTTTGAGTTCTTCTTTGTGAGCTTGAATATTGCCGACCTCATCATAGAATCTTACCCTTGGACTTTGCTCGTTGACTTCAACTGGGATCATGGCTTCCATGCCATAAGCAAGTCAGAAGGGTGTCTCTCCAGTTGTTGACTAAGGTGTGGTTCGATAGGCCCACAATACTTGAGGAAGCTCCTCAGCCCAGGCTCCCTTTGCTTCTTAAAGCATTTTCTTCAATCCTGCCAGTATGACTTTATTGGCTGCCTTAACTTGCCCATTTGCTTATGGGTGCTCTATCGAGGTGAACTGGTGCTTGATCTTCATACTGGCCAGATTTCTAAATGTAGAGTCGGTAAATTGAGTACCATTATCGGTGGCAATGGAGTGGGGAACTCCAAACCTTGCAATGATATTTCTGTAAAGGAACTTTTGACTCCTTTGAGCTGTAATAGTTGTCAAGGGTTCTACCTCGATCCACTTCGTGAAATAGTCCACTCCCACTATGAGGTATTTTACCTGCCCAGGGGCCTGGGAAAAAGGCACGATTGCCAGAGGTTCTGTCTTAATCCACTTAGAGAAATAATCAATTCCAACTATGAGGAATTTTACCTGCTCGGGTGCTTGAGAAAATGATCTGAGCAGGTCCAAATCCCATTTTGCAAAAGGCCATGGTCAAGTGATACTGATGAGCTTTTCTGGTGGTGCCACATGGAAATTTGCATGCATTTGGCATGACTGATACTTCTTCACGAAGTCGTTGGCATCTTTCTGTAAGGTCGGCCAAAAGAACCCAGCTCGGATAACTTTTCTGGCTAAAGACCTTGCTCCGAGGTGATTTCCGCAGATGCCACTATGTGCGTCGTCTAGGACTTTTTATGTCTTAGAAGTCGGGATGCACTTCAGCAATGGTGTCGATATTCCCCTTCTATAGAGGATATTTTTCACCAAAGTATAACTTTGTGCTTCCCTTCGGATCTTTTTGGCCTCTTTTTGCTCCTTAGGTAGGATGTCGAATTTAGGTATTCGACCAAAGGAGTCATCCATCTGACTTCACAACTGAGGGTTCTTGGAGAGTTTTTTGAATCAGGCTTTTGTTGTTCCCTCCTGGCTTGGTACTTACTAACTTGGAAAGGGCATCAGCTCTGCTATTAAGCTCTCGAGTTATATGTCAGGCCTCGGTTTCTGGGAAGCGCCTAAAATGTTCAATAGTTTTTTTAAGTACCTTTTCATATTTGGATCTTTGGCCTGATATTCTCCATTGATTTGAGAAGTCATTACTTGAGAGTCATTGAAGACTGCTACTTTGGTCGCGCCGACTTCTTCAGCTAGCTTCAGCCCGACAATCAAGGCTTCGTATTCTGCCTGATTGTTGGAGGCCGGAAACCTAAACTTCAGAGAGACCTCTATTTGAGTTCCTTTCTGATTGGCCAATATGATGCCCGCACCGCTTCCAACTTTATTGGATGAGCCATCCACATACAACTCCCAATATGTGGAAGCTTCCTCTTGGTCTCCCACGTATTCTGCTGCGAAGTCGGTGAGGTATTGAGCTTTAATTGCTGTCCGAGTTTCATATTTCAGATCAAACTCGGACAGCTCTATAGCCCATTGAACCATTCTCCCTGCAATATCCGTTTTGTGAAAGATTTGCTGCAAGGGTTGGTTCGTTCGTACTTTTATAGTGTGAGCTTGGAATTAAGGTTGAAGCTTTCTGGACGGCACTATTAAGGCATACGCAAACTTTTCAAGTTTTTGATACCTTGACTCGGGGCCCTGTAGAACCTTGCTGGTAAAGTAAACAGGATGCTGCCCGACCTCGTCTTCTCGTATAATGCTGACGCCACAGCCTTCTCGGCGACAACCAAATACAAAGATCAGTTCTTCTCCGATTTTAGGTCGAGTTAAAACAGGAGGTTGGCCTAAAAACCTTTTGAACTCCTGAAAAGATTCTTCGCATTTAAGAGTCCATTCGAACTGGCATACTTTCCTTAGTAGAGAAAAAAGTGGTAGGGATCTCAACGCTGATCCCACTAGGAATCTAGACAAAGCTGCAAGTCGGCCATTCAGCTGCTGGACTTCCTTTAAACAAGTCGGGCTTTTCATTTCTAGGATTGCTCTATACTTATCGCGGTTAGCCTCTATCCCCATTTGTGTTAGCATGAAGTCCAGAAATTTTCCAGCCTCTACGGCAAAGGTGCACTTTGCGGGATTCAATCTCATCCCATGCGCCCTTATAGTGCTGAAGACTTGTGAAAGTTTGGACAGGAGGTTGGCCTCATCCTTGGTTTTTATTAACATGTCGTCCATATATACTTCCATTAAACTCCCAAGGTGAGGTGCAAACACCTTGTTCATCAACCTTTGGTACGTGGCTCCTACATTTTTTAACCCAAAGGGCATGACCACATAACAATAATTTGCTTTAGGTGTGATGAAAGATGTCTTCTCCTGATCCGGTTTGTACATTGGGATTTGATTATATCCCGAGTACGCGTCCATGAACGACAAGTATTGATACCCCGAGCTAGAATATACTAGGGCATCAATATTTGGAAGAGGATATGGATCTTTTGGGCATGCTTTGTTAAGATCAGTGTAATCAACACACATCCTCCACTTGCCATTTTGTTTCTTGACCAGCACCACATTTACCATCCAGGCCGGATACTTGACTTCACTGATGAAACCTGCCTCTAGTAGGGCTTGTACTTGCTCTTCGACCACTTGAACCCGCTCGGGACCGAGCTTCCGTCTTCTTTGTTAGACAGGTCGGGACCCTGGATACACAGCCAATTTATGCGACATGAGTTCGGAGTCTATCCCAGAAATGTCGGAAGCTTTCCACGCGAAGAGGTCAGAATTTTCTTGTAGGAGTTTAGCCCGCTTCTGCTTCATTTCTTTGGCTAAACTGGCTCCAATGTTGGTGTTTTTTCTGACTTCTTGCCCGATCTGAACCTCCTCGGTCTTTCCTTCGAGTTGTGGTCGTAGTTCTTCTTTAGCTCAGATTCCTCCGAGCTCAATAGTGTTGACTTCTTTGCTTTTACTTCTCAGGTTCAAGCTTTCGTTGTAACACTTTCTCGCCAGCTTTTGATCTCCTCTAATGGTGACAATCCCCTCTGGCATTGGGAACTTCATGCAAATATGGGGGATAGAAACCACTGCTTCAAGCCGATTTAGGGTTGTCCTGCCTATCAGGGCATTATAGGCGGAGCCCACATCGACGACAATAAAGTCGATGCTTAGAGTCTTGGATCTCCTTCCCCTTCCAAAAGTTGTATGTAGGGGAATGAAACCTAGTGGTTTAATTGGAGTATCCCCCAATCCAAAGAGAGTATCCGGGTAAGCCCTTAACTCCTTCTCGTCTAATCCCAGCTTGTCAAATGTTGGTTTGAACAAGATGTCTGCTGAGCTCCCTTGGTCTACCAGAGCTCTGTGTAGATGAGCGTTGGCGAGAATCATTGTGATCACTACTGGGTCATCATGCCCAGGTACAATACCTTGTCCGTCTTCTTTGGTGAAGGAAATAGTTGGAAGGTCAGGTCCTTCATTCCCGACTTGGTAAACTTCTTTCAGGTGTCTTTTTCGAGATGACTTGGTCACCCCTCCTCCTACGAAGCCTCTCGATATCATATGAATATGTCGTTCGGGGGTTTATAGGGGCGGACTTCTTCGTCCGTGACCTTCATCGCCTCTTTTCCTTTTTCCATGATCGTCCGACCTTTTCATGAGATATCTGTCTAACCGACTGTTACGATGGGTAACCGGAGATTGTTGGGCTGGACTCACTGGGTTGGCCCAATCGTCTGAGGAAGGAAGCCTTCGAGCGGGTCTGCGTCTTGGGGGCCTCCGTCCGACTTGTGAGTATGAACGAATGGGGGTGGTACCTGCAAAGACACTCCGATGCCTAAGTCAGCAAGGGTGTGAGCAGGTCTAGAGAGTATTGGAACTTAGAGATACCTGAGAGGTGTCAGTGTATTTATAGTGGTGAACCAATAACCACTGTTGAAGTAGTGCCACTTTTTAAGGGGAATAACCGTCCCTTTATCTTAGGGTGGTTGAGATATGGCTCCTGGAAGTGGTTAGAGAGATTCTAGGGGCAGTTACTCATTCAAACGAATGTTTATCTGCCAGCTAACTCTCGTCCCCGACTTCTTTAGGGTAAGTCGTGGTAAGAACCGACTTCCCAGGAGGAAGGTCGGTGCTGGGTGAGGCTCAACCCTTCAGATTGGGCCCTTTATTTGTACCTGGGCCTTATTGTTGGGCCAGGGTATGAATAGTGCCCCTACTCGAGCCCAATTTCTTTTAAGATTTTGGGTTCGAGTATTCTACTCGGGGACGTAGCCGACTTGGGAGGGAACCGACATGTTTGTTTGGAACCGACGTGACTTTCGTGACTTTTGATTTTTCACAGTTACGTCTAATCAAACATCGCGTCTGTTAGAGGTTCGCGTAGGTATTGATTACCTTGGTAACGCTGCACCCATTAATGACTGCTCTGTTTTTACCATTATGCCCCTAACGTGTTTATAAATACTTTCCCTCACTTTCATTGTTTCGTTTCTGCAATTTTTCAAATTTCCTCTTCACCTGTTCGTGCTGCACTCTTGCGCTTGAAGGCTTTCATTTCCTCCAACCTTTTTCGGATAAAGGTTAGATTTTTCTTCTTCTCCTTTTGCAACATGCTTTCGGTTTGCATGCTTTTATTTTTCGGATGGATAGGTTGATTCGTAGGTTTCTGTTTGATTCCGTACTTCCCCCTTAGAGACCATGTTTTTTATTTTCTTTTCTTTTTCCTTTGTAGGTTTACCAAAACCCTTTTTTAAAAGAAAGAAAATGTCTTCTGTTGAAAGTCTTGCTCAGTGGGTCAATGTTACGGTCCTGGGGGAGGAACCTTTGGTTGACACTGACTTTCTTACTGATCTTCGCACTCGCCACCGGCTCTGCACCTCTGATGAGGATGAGCCGAAGTATTAACTACTTGCCCCGGGTCCAGAAGACCGGGTCTGTTTTGGGAGGGCTTCGGAGGCAGCCTCTCATTTCTTTTTTATGTATGAGAGCATGCTTATCCGCCTGGGCGTTTTCCTTCCTTTTTCTGACTTTGAGATGGATGTTTTACCCCACTGCCGTGTTGCACCTACCCAGCTTCATCCCAATTCCTGGGGTTTTCTGAAAATTTATCAATTTGTCAGTCATGCTTTGGAATTTCCGACTTCCTTGAGGATTTTCTTTTTTCTTTTTCATATGACTAAGCCCTTCAGTGGGCAAAATAATAAACAACAATGGGTGTCCTTCCGAGCTATACAAGGTCGGAGGGTCTTCACCCTTTTTGATGAATCTTTCCATGATTTCAAAAATTATTTTTTCAAAGTGCAAGCTGTAGAGGGTCACCACCCCTTTTTCCTGGATGAGAATTCTTCCCCTCGCTTCCCTCTGTATTGGTTGGAGGCCTCCCCCTGTGAGAAATATGGTCTGGATGACCTGGATGAGGTGGAGGCTGCCATTGTGGGGTTCCTCCGAGAAGTATGGGGGAGGGCCCCATATCTGGATACTAAAAAATTTCTCCAAGGGTCTCCGACCTTTGTTCAGACACAATTAGGTAGCTTTTATTTGTTTTATTGGGTTTCCGACTTGTCTGACTATCTTTTTCCGACTTGTCTAACCTTTTGGCTACTACTTGTTTTTACAGAGATGGCGAGGAGGAATTCGAATGAGTCTTACCAGAGGATCCAGGAGGCTAGGGCGAGGTCTCGGGCCAGGACTGGTGGTGCCAGGGCAGTTATCTCTCCCCCTCCTCCTCCTCAAAATTTGGGGACTCCTTCTGAACCTATTGTTATCTCCTCTTCTGCTCCTTCCCAGCCGTCCCCTCCCCCCCGATCCTCCCCTGAGCTTGAAAGGAAGAAGCGCAAGGCTTTAGAGCCTAGTTCTTCTTTCGAGGGTGAAGCCAAGGTGGATGCCCCTGAATTTATCTGGAAGTACATCTATCCTCATGCCCGTATAGGCTTGGATGATGTTTCTATCCGGAACCACCTCACTATTCTGGCTCAGGAGAGTATCAGGGCGGCGGCGGTGTGCACCAAGTTTCTTGATATTTTCGAGAAGACTCCTCTTAGCTCTCTTGGTTCGTCCTCAAGGGCTAAAGAGATGGAGGAGAGACTTCTTTTATATCAAGAACATGAGAAGAAGTTGAAGGAGGAGGTCGCTAAACTAGAGGAGGAGAGGAAGGGTCTCCAGGAGAGGGAGAGCAAGTTGCAGACCCAGTGCAACATGGGGGTCGGTTTAAGGCTGAAGGCGCAGGAGAGCTATTCAAGCCTTTTTGAGGACCTTGTGGTTGTGAAAAAAGATCTGCTGAATGCTCGGACTGCCTATGCCGAGTTGGAGGACTCTATTGCCGAGGGATCTGAAGAGGCCTGGAGGATTTTTAAGGAGCAAGTCGGAGTCATTGCTCCTGGCTTGGATCTCTCTCCTTTAGATCCTGACAAGGTCGTCATTGATGGTGCTATAGTGTCTCCTCCTGCCCCCCAAGTTGTTTCTGAGTCAGACTTGAAGACTCGGGGGCAGAGGATTATTGAGTCTCCTCCTCGTTCAAAGGATGCTCCGAGCTCTTCAAAGGTTCCTCCGACTTCCTCTCCAACTCCTATGGATGCCTCTCTCCCTGGTCCTGACATTGCTCCGACTACTCTTCCTGGCTCTGGTGGTGATCCGTCTACTCCTCTTCCGAAAAAATAACTTTATTGGCTATATGGGGTCCCGGCCTGTGGGTCCCCCCTTTTTTTTAAACTCTTTCTTTGTTTGTGTTGGTGATGATTGAACAATTTCTTCTGGCCTTTTAAGGCCGTAAACAAAATATTTATAAGTACCCTTTTTTTTGGATAAGGGTTTTGAGTTTCGAAAAATACCATTTTTTAGATAAGGGTCTTAGTTACCTTTTGTGTGTATGCTTTTCTGACTTCAGTTTTTGAAAAAAACCCTTTTTGATCTTTTCAGTTTTGAAAATCTTTTTCCTGGCTGTCTGTCCTTTTGGGTTCCTCTTCTCTAAGGACTTCAGGACAGTACTTTACGCTTTAATAGGTTTTTCGATCTTTTTTGCTATTCCTTATACTCAACTTTGTCTTATTGAGTTCTATGACTTAGGTTATTTTTGCGATGCGTTTTCTTTTCTACTCGGTTTTTTATTTCGACTTATAAGTCGGAATATCTCCGAGTTTCTCACGATCGACTTTTATAACCTCTTTACACCGACTTGTACCTTGTCGTTTTATCCTGACGACCATCTAGGTCGGTTCAAGGGATTTTCACGTTTTGTCGAGCTTAAATCGGCACGTTTCGTAGGAAAAAAATAAACGAGAAGGAATTTATAAGAGATATTATAAAAGATCTTTATTTATTGGGGAGGTACCTTATTGCTACTAAGGGCTTTTGATGGCCTATTTTCCCTTAGCCTCTACTATGATGCCTCGTTAAAAACCCTTCTCCAGAAAAAACCCTTTGATTTTGGGAAAAAATCATGAAGTTGGGAAAAGAGTACATCAGGGAGTAGAGTTCGCTTTTAGCTATAGTACCTTTTTCATGTTACAAGCATGCCACGACCTTGGTAACTTGGTGCCGCTTAGGTCGGTCACCTTATAATAACATTTTCCTAGGACCTCGCTAATTTTGTAGGGTCTCTTCCAGTTGGCGGCGAGCTTTCCTTCCCCCGATTTATTGACTCCAATGTCGTTTCTGATCAAGACTAAGTCATTTGGGGTGAAGGTTCTTCGAATGACTTTTTTGTTATATCTTGTAGCCATCCTTTGCTTCAGCGCTGCTTCTCTTATCTGGGCTTGTTCTCGGACTTCGGGGAGCAGCTCTAGCTCCTCTTTGTGCCCCTGTGTGTTTCCGATTTCATCATGGAGAATCACCCTTGGGCTTTGCTCGCTGATTTCTACTAGTATCATAGCCTCTACCCCATAGACTAATCGGAAGGGTGTTTCTCCAGTGGCAGATTGGGGGTTGTCCTGTAAGCCCATAACACTTGTGGGAGCTCCTCAGCCCAGGCTCCTTTTGCTTCTTGTAGCCTTTTCTTCAGCCCTACCAGTATGACTTTGTTGGCTGCCTCGGCTTGTCCATTGGCTTGTGGGTGTTCTACCGAGGTGAACTGGTGTTTGATTTTCATACTGGCCACCAGGCTTCTGAAGGTAGAGTCGGTGAACTGGGTTCCATTATCTGTAGTGATGGAATAAGGGATCCCATACCTTGTGATGATATTTTTGTAGAGGAACCTCCGACTTCTTTGGGCTGTGATGGTAGCCAGTGGTTCTGCTTCTATCCATTTTGTGAAGTAGTCTATTCCCACGATCAAATATTTAACTTGTCCTGGCGCTTGGGGAAAGGGACCTAACAAATCCATTCCCCACTTTGCGAAAGACCATGGAGAAGTTATACTGATGAGCTCCTCGGGGGGAGCCACGTGGAAGTTTGCATGCATTTGGCATGGTTGACATTTTTTCACAAATTCTATGGCATCTTTCTGCAAGGTCGGCCAGTAGAATCCCAGCTCGGATTACTTTCCTGGCTAGCGACCTGGCTCCGAGATGATTTCTGCAGATCCCGTTATGGACCTCCTCTAATACCTCGGTGGTTCTCGAGGTCGGTACGTATTTTAACAATGGTGTTGATATTCCTCTTCTATAGAGGATATTTTTCACCAGAGTGTAGTGTTGTGCTTCCCTCCAGATTTTCTTAGCCTCTTTTTCCTCCTTGGGGAGGATGTCGAATTTCATGTATTCGACCAAGGGGTTCATCCATCCGAGGTTTAGTCCGGTTACCTCAAGGACCACTTGCGTTTCCTCCGTTTTTACCACAGAGGGTTCCTGGAGAGTTTCCTGGATCAGGCTTCTATTATTTCCTCCTGGCTTGGTACTTGCTAATTTGGATAGGGCATCTGCTCTGCTATTTAGATCCCGAGTTATATATTTGACCTCGGTTTCCGCAAAGCGCCCAAGATGCTCCAGAATTTTTTCCAAGTACTTCTTCATATTTGGGTCTTTTGCCTGATATTCTCCACTTATCTGGGAGGTCACCACTTGGGAGTCGCTATATACCATCACTTTTGTAGCACCGACTTCTTCTGCCAGCTTCAACCCGGCGATCAGGGCTTCATATTCGACCTGATTATTTGAAGCTGGGAATTCAAATTTGAGGGAAACCTCTATTTGGGTTCCCCTTTCGTCCACTAATATTATGCCTGCACCGCTTCCTGTCTTATTTGAGGATCCGTCTACATAGAGTTCCCATGTAGTTGGCTTATTCTCTTGATCTCCTGCATACTCTGCTATGAAGTCGATAAGGCATTGGGCTTTAATTGCTGTCCGAGTTTCATACTTCAAGTCGAACTCGGAGAGCTCTATTGCCCATTGAACCATTCTCCCTGCAACATCCGTCTTTTGGAGGATTTGCTTCATGGGTTGGTTCGTGCGGACTCTTATTGTATGAGCTTGGAAGTAAGGCCGTAGCCTTCGCGAGGCTACTACTAAGGAGTAGGAAAACTTCTCTAGTTTGTGGTACCTTAGTTCGGGGCCTTGTAGAACTTTGCTGATGAAGTACACTGGATGCTGACTGACCTCGTCTTCTCTTATCAGGGCTGACGCGACAGCCTTGTCTGCTACAGATAAGTATAGGACGAGGTCTTCTCCAACTACAGGTCGGGTCAGAATCGGAGGTTGACTCAAGAATCTCTTGAACTCCTGGAACGCCTCTTCGCATTCAGGAGTTCATTCGAACTGACATCCCTTTCTCAATAAGGAGAATAGTGGAAGGAATTTTAGTGTTGATCCTGCCAAGAATCTAGAGAGGGCTACAAGTCGGCCGTTTAGCTGCTGGACCTCTCTTAAGCAAGTCGGGGTCTTCATTTCCAGGATAGCTTTACACTTATCGGGATTTGCTTCAATCCCTCTCTGTGTTAGCATGAAACCCAGGAATTTTCCAGCTTCTACCGCGAAGGCACACTTTGCGGGATTTAGTCTCATCCTGTGTGACCTTATGGTGTCAAAGACTTGCGAGAGGTCTGTCAAGAGGTCGATTTCTCCCTTGGTTTTTACTAGCATGTCGTCGACGTAGACTTCCATTAAGCTTCCAAGGTGAGAAGCGAACACCTTATTCATCAGCCTCTGATATGTGGCCCTTGCAATTTTCAATCCAAATGGTATGACCACATAACAGAAATTAGCTCTGGGCGTGATGAATGATGTTTTCTCCTGGTCGAGCTCATACATCGGGATTTGGTTATACCCCGAGTAGGCATCCATGAACGATAAGTATTGATATCCCGAGCTAGAGTCTACTAGGGTATCAATACTTGGTAGTGGATAAGGGTCCTTAGGACATGCCTTATTTAAGTCGGTGTAATCGACACACATTCTCCATTTGCCATTTTGCTTTTTGACTAGTACTACATTGGCTAGCCATATTGGGTATTTAACTTCTCTGATGAAGCCGGCTTCTAAGAGTGCCTGTACTTGTTCTTCTACTACTAGGGCTTGTTCCGGGCCGAACTTGCGTCTTCTTTGTTGTACAGGTCGGGACCCTGGGTATACCGAGAGCTTGTGGGACATAAGCTCGGGGTCTATCCCGGGCATGTCGGAAGCCTTCCAGGCAAAGAGGTCGGAATTGTCTCTTAGGAGCTTAATCAACCCTTGCTTTAGGGTTTCCCCTAGGTTAGCTCCTATGTTGGTGTTTTTTCCTTCCTCTTTGCCGACCTGTATTTCCTCGGTTTTTCCTCCCGGCTGTGGTTGCAGCTCTTCTCTGGCCCTTGTACCACCGAGTTCTATGGTGTGAACTTCTTTGCCTTTTCCCCTTAGGTTCAGGCTTTCATTGTAGCATTTCCTTGCCAATTTCTGATCTCCCTTCACCGTTGCTATTCCCGCTGAGGTCAGGAATTTCATGCAAAGGTGGGGAGTGGACACCACTGCTCTGAGTCGATTAAGGATAGCTCTGCCAATTAAAGCATTATATGCTGACCCTACATCGATGAATATGAAGTCTATACTCAGAGTTTTGGATTTTTTCCCTTTTCCAAAAGTAGTGTGTAGGGGTAGAAATCCTAGTGGTCTTATTGGTGTGTCGCCTAGTCCGTATGCTCCGAGTCGATTAAGGGTAGCTCTGCCGATTAAAGCATTGTATGCTGACCCTACGTCGATGACTATAAAGTCTATACTCAGAGTTTTGGATTTTTTCCCTTTTCCAAAAGTAGTGTGTAGGGGTAGAAATCCTAGTGGTCTTATTGGTGTGTCGCCTAGTCCGTACAAGGTGTCGGGGTAGACTCTTAATTCTTTCTCATCCAGCCATAGTTTGTCAAAAGCGGGCTTAAAAAGGATGTCCGCTGAGCTCCCTTGATCTACTAGGGTTCTGTGGAGATGGGCATTGGCTAGGATCATAGTGATTACTACTGGGTCATCATGTCCAGGGATTATTCCTTGCCCATCTTCTCTTCTGAATGAAATGGTGGGGAGGTCGGATGACTTTCCTCCAACCTGGTAGACTCGCTTGAGGTGTCTCTTGCGAGAGGACTTGGTGAGTCCCCCTCCCGCGAATCCTCCTGAGATCATATGGATATGTCTCTCCGGAGTCTGCGGTGGTGGGTCTCTTCTATCCATATCGTCTCGCTTTCTCTTCCCATGACCGTCCGACCTTTCTATGAGATATCTGTCGAGCCGGCCTTCTCTAGCCAGCTTTTCTATCACATTTTTAAGGTCGTAACAGTCATTTGTCGAGTGACCATATATTTTATGGTACTCACAGTAGTCGCTGCGACTCCCCCCTTTTTTATTTTTAATGGGCCTGGGAGGTGGCAGCCTTTCAGTATTGCAAATCTCTTTGTATACATCCACTATAGAAACCTTTAGAGGAGTATAAGAGTGATATTTTCTTGGCCTATCGAGACCGAGTTCTTCCTTCTTCTTGGGTTCCCTCTCCCTCTCTTTCGTTGAGGGGAGATGCCCAGGTCGCCAACTCGAATCTCTCAGTCTAGCATTTTTCTCCATGTTGATGTACTTTTCAGCTCTTTCCTGTACATCGCTTAAGGAGGTGGGGTGTCTTTTAGATATGGACTGTGATAAGGGACCTTCTCTAAGCCCATTGACTAACCCCATTATGACTGCCTCGGTGGGCAGGTCTTGGATTTCCAAACATGCTTTGTTGAACCTTTCCATATAGGCTCGTAAGGATTCTCTGACCTCCTGCTTTATTCCCAGGAGGCTTGGCGCATGTTTCACTTTGTCCTTCTGGATGGAGAACCTCATCAAGAACTTCCTTGAGAGGTCTTCGAAACTGGTGACCGACCTCGGGGGGAGGCTGTCGAACCACTTCATCGCTGCGTTCGATAAGGTGGTCAGGAAAGCTTTGCAGCGCGTCGCGTCAGAAGCATCAGCCAGATACATCCGACTTTTAAAGTTGCTTAAATGATGCTTCGGATCTGTGGTTCCGTCATAGAGGTCCATATCAGGGCTTTTAAAGTTTCTTGGAACTTTTGCCCTCATTATGTCCTCACTAAAAGGATCCTCCCCTCCTGGGGGTGACTCTTCTCTATCGTCACGGGAGTTCCGACCTTTGAGGGAGGATTCTAACTTTAAGAGTTTTTTCTCTAGCTCTCTTCGTCGATCCATCTCCTCTCTTAGGTGCTTTTCTATCTCCATTTGTCGCTCCCGTTCTTGTTCTAGCTGTTCCAAGCGACTTTGGTGGACATGGACTAATCCCATAAGTTCAGTTGCGTGGGACTGTCCGTCCTTCTCCGATTCGCGCCCTTCTGAGGAATTCACCTTCGGAGTTTTGACTCCAGAGGTACCCTCTCTGTGTTGATCGTTGGTTCCCTGGTGGAGGGTTAGGTCCGTGTCATTATTTCCGGTGTCCAGATTCTCTTGTTCGGAATCTGTCTCCACATGACCCTCCTCAGGGGATCTGTCCGCCATCACTGGTTGATCTCTCGGGTCCCCGGTAACGGCGCCAATGTTACGATGGGTAACCGGAGATTGTTGGGCTGGACTCACTGGGTTGGCCCAATCGTCTGAGGAAGGAAGCCTTCGAGCGGGTCTGCGTCTTGGGGCCTCCGTCCGACTTGTGAGTATGAACGAATGGGGGTGGTACCTGCAAAGACACTCCGATGCCTAAGTCAGCAAGGGTGTGAGCAGGTCTAGAGAGTATTGGGACTTAGAGATACCTGAGAGGTGTCAGTGTATTTATAGTGGTGAACCAATAACCACCGTTGATGTAGTGCCACTTTTTTAGGGTGATAACCGTCCCTTTATCTTAGGGAGGTTGAGATATGGCTCCTGGAAGTGGTTAGAGAGATTCTAGGGGCAGTTACTCATTCAAACGAATGTTTATCTGCCAGCTAACTCTCGTCCCTGACTTCTTTAGGGTAAGTCGTGGTAAGAACCGACTTCCCAGGAGGAAGGTCGGTGCTGGGTGAGGCTCAACCCTTCAGATTGGGCCCTTTATTTGTACCTGGGCCTTATCGTTGGGCCAGGGTATGAACACCGACCTTCTCTGTCCAGTTTTTCTATCACATTTGTCAGGTCGTAGCAATCATTAGTGGAATGTCCAGACAACTTATGGTACTCACAGTATTCATTGCAGCTCCCCCTCCCCTTTTGTTCTTGATTAGTCGCGGGGGAGGTAGCTTTTCAGTATGGTAAATTTTCCTGTAAACATCGACCAGGGAAACTCATAGGGGAGTGTAGGAATGATATCTTCTGGGCCTTTCAGACTCGATTTCTTCCTTTTTCTTGGGCTCCCTCTCTTTTTCTTTTAATTGGTTGGGATGCCCTAATCGCCAATTAGGTTCTCGTAACCTGGCGTTTTCTTCCATATTGATGTACTTTTCAACTCATTCCTATACATCACTCAAGAAAGTCAGGTGTCTCTTTGAGATGGACTGGGAGAAGGGTCCTTCTCGGAGTCCATTAACGAGACCCATTACTACTGCTTTAGTAGGTAAATCTTGGATTTCCAAGCACGCTTGGTTGAACCTCTCCATATAGTCTCTCAAGGGTTCTCCAACCTCCTGTTTTACTCCAAGCAGGCTGGGAGCGTGTTTGACCTTGTCTTTTTGAATTGAAAATCGCGCTAGAAACTTGCGCGAGAGATCATCGAAGCTGGTTACCGACCTTGGAGGGAGGCCATCGAACCACTTCATGGCCGTCTTTGTTAGAGTTGTCGGAAAAGCCTTACAGCGGGTGGCGTCCAACGCGTCGGCTAGGTACATCCGACTCTTGAAATTACTGAGGTGGTGCTTTGGGTTAGTCGTCCCGTCATACAGGTCCATGTCGGGGCTCTTAAAGTTTCTAGGAACTTTAGTCCTCATGATATCCTCGATGAATGGGTCATCTTCCCTTAACGGGGTGTCTTCTCGATCTCTGCGGGAATCCTTATTTCGGAGATTGGATTCCAGCCTTGAGAGCTTTTCCTCAAGTTTTCTTCGTCGCTCGATTTCTCTCCTTAAGCTTTGTTCCGCTTCGTGCCGTCTTTCCAGCTCCTGTTCGAGCTGCTCTAGTCGACCTTAGTGACCGTGTAATAGTCCCATTAAGTCAGCGGAGTGTGGCTGTCCATCCTTTCTGAGCTGATGAACTTCAGAGGAGATCCTCTTTGATCCCTGGGTATTGGAGGGGCCTTCACCATGCTGTCCCTTCGCTCCTTGTAGGGATATTATTGCTCTATCATTGTTGACCGTGTCTTGATGCTTTTGCTCAGACTCCGGTGCGGTGTGTCCATCTTCTTGTTGGTCGTCTGCCATCGCTGGTTGATCTTCCAGGTCCCCGGCAATGGCGCCATGTTATGTGGGTAACCTGGAAATAGTATATTGGGCTTGTATTAAAAGCCCAAATGTTGGGGGAAGGTGGCTGCTGACTTACTTCGTGTCTGGGAGCCGCCACCCGACTTGTATGTTTGAGAGAATGAGGGGTGGTACCTGCAAAGACACTCTGATGCCTAAGTTAGTAAAGTGGGTAAGCAGGTTTGAATGTATTAGAGCCTAGGTTTACCTGAGTGAGACAGTGTATTTTTAGAGAGAATCCAATAACCATCGTTGAAGTAGTTTCACTTCTGATGGTGGATAACCGTCCCTTTATCTTAGGGTTGTTGGGACTCTCTTCTACAGGTGGGTGAGAGATTCAAGGAGGTAGTTACTCACTTGGATAAGTGTTGACTGCTTAGTAGGTGTTGACTCCGAGTTCTTGGTGGAGGTCGGATAGTACGTGGAGGCCATCCTTTTGGATTGGGCCTCTTGTTTTGATTTAGGCCTAACTTACATTCTGGGGCAGGGTATGAACAGCTACATCTTTTTATTATATGTTATTTTCAAACTATTTTCTTAAATAAATATTTCATCACAATGAGAATAAAATAATTAATAAAAAATAAATACATTAAAATTTTAAATTTTTTATATTTTGAATAAAAAAATTTTAATTTTATAATTTTAACCTATGTCCTAAGAACACAAAATAAATAAACCCTTAAAAAAAAGAGTAAAATATCAACTCGGCTCTAACAATTTTACGAAATTCTTTTCCGTCTCTTAACAAAAGCATAATCCCATCGCGACCCCTGGCGATTAACTCCGTGAGACCTTCTACCTCCTCCATTAATGTCTCTGTCTAGATTTAACGGATCTTGCCTACGTGGACTGTTAAGTCAACAATTTAATGGACAAATTTCTCCCTCTTCTTCTTTTCTTTTCTGCTCTCCTCCTTTATGCGAACCAGAACACCACCAGACTAATCCTCTTCTCTTCTTCTCCTCAATATTATTTTCGGCCACCATCATCACCAACATCTACTACTATTCTCTGTTCTAGCTGTACCAACTCGTTGTCATCTTCTTCTTCTTTGTTGCACCAACCCACTGCCAGTCTGCCACTTCCTTTCAATTGAGTAATTTTATATGTTTAAATACTTGAATTTGGTTTGGGATATGGTCTTATGAGTTGTCCTTTTCTGAATTTTGATAATTGAGTATAGATATTTACTTAAAGTATCGATTTTTATATTAAAGAGTGATTTGGTGATTTTGGAGTGCGTCGGTGTTTTAATTTGTTAGAGGTAAAGTTCTCTACTTGAAATGTAGACTTAAAATTTAGTGTGAAACCAAATAGAGACATAGGCAAGCTAATGAGAGAGGGATTGTGAGAATAAGG
>NC_029786.2:95220993-95221659 GCF_000816755.2 Arachis ipaensis | reverse complement strand
TGGTGAACAAAGAAGTAAGGGGTGAGATATGAGTTTGTGATTTTGGTTCGGTCAAAAAGAAGAAAAATGATGACAGTAGAATAGTGCTGTAAAAACAGAGAATGATAATGAATGTTGGTAATGATAATGGCCAAAAATAGTAAAGAGAAAAAAGAGAAAATACAAAAAATGATAATAGATATCGATAATATTAAGGGTTGAGTTGGAATTATATTTTTTTTATTGACAAAAATTTTGGTGAAAGAGCCAAAATATCTGAAAGAAGTAATGGATATCGCAATAAAATTATGCTTTTGTCGAGGGACAAAAAAGATTTCCTAAAATGGTTAGAAATTGAGGTAAGATTTCACTCTAAAAAAATCACATTAAAAAATTGGCCATATCTGGTGATATGTGATAATATCGTTCTGAATTGTTGTCAGAACAGTACCAGCATACAAACAAAAAGTGGACCCCTTCGTAACTAAGGAATCTCGAAAGTTGAAACTTGGTAAACAAGACGAGAGAACGAAAAAAAAAATAAAAATAAAAATAAAAACACAGCCGCAAAAAGCAGCCAATACAATAAATAACATAAATAACAAAGAAATAAATAGCCGCAAAACGGGAACTTTCATGCCATTATCTTAGTTACTCAATTACTTGATCCCCAATCCAATGACGTTG
>NC_029786.2:95212654-95220702 GCF_000816755.2 Arachis ipaensis | reverse complement strand
ACATAAATAACAAATTCTTTCCTTTTTTTTATAATAAATAATTAAATACATAAAATAAAAATAAATATAAATATAGTAAGCAATAAAAAAACATAGTAGCACATAATCTGTGTGAAAATGCTATAAACCTCTCTAGAACCCTGAACCTTAAATCTGTGCACTCAAACCCACAACATACCACAAAACAATGAACTAGAACAACAACAACTAATACAATTACATGCTTCTTCAGCAGCAAAATCAAGAAAAGGCATCATGGCCACTGAAATCGTTTCTGGGTCAGTTCAATTACTCTTCTTTCTTTCATAAGAATTTTTATCTTTTACTCAAGCTAAGTAAATAGATAGATAGCTTCATATACTTGTTGGTTATTGTTGATTCAACTTTTATCTGGGATTTTCATTGATTTCTAGTTTGTTGAACAAGTTGTTTGTGTTTTTGTGCTTCTAAGCACACAGACATGCAAAACAACTGACTTCATAGTTTCATTTGTTTTGGAATTTAAAAATTTGGTTAGTGAAATCATAGGATATTTGTCAAAACTTCTTGCTTGTGTTATGAATAACAACTATTTGTTTCATTGAAATTTGATTCAACTTGCTTCTATTTTGACGTCTCTAATTTGTTTTTGGATTTCCCCTGCTGCGAATCACAAGCTAATTTCTGGTTGTTGCACAAGTTTTTGGTTCTTCTAAGACTAATTGTAGTTTCTTTTGTTTTGGACTTTGAAAACTTATATCTGTCAAAACTTTTGAATAATGACTATTTAGAGTTCTAAGAAGAGTTCTGTTTTTGGTGGTTGATGCAGAAACAGGAATTCGTCGAAGAGGCGCAGGTGTGGAAGTGATTCGTTGGAGGACACTCTTGAGAAGTGGAAGAAGAAGAACATCGACATTCAACATGATTTCTCCACAAATGGGGTGCATGTGGTTCACAAAGTTCCTGCAAAAGGGTCCAAGAAAGGGTGCATGAAAGGTAAAGGAGGGCCTCAGAACTCTGAGTTTAGATACAGAGGTGTGAGGCAGAGGATTTGGGGTAAGTGGGTCGCTGAAATTCGCGAACCAATCAGCAACCATGAGAGTAAGAAGAATGCAAAGAGGCTTTGGCTTGGCACTTTCACCACTGCATTTGAAGCTGCTCTTGCTTATGACAAAGCGGCTAAGACAATGTACGGTTCAGGCGCACGTTTGAACTTTCCGGAGCATGATTTGGAGTCAGTAGGCTCTGAAGAATCACCAAGTAAGAATGGAATTATATTGAGTAGTGGTGAGGCTCCTAAAGCTGAGGATTTGGATGGTAATTTTCATCAGTTTCGTGAAGACAAACCTAATTTTTCTTATGTTGAAGCATTCGAGGGAACAAAGGAAGAAGATCATGATGTCCAAAAAAATGAGAAATGTGATGATGCAAGTGTTGTTCATAAGGAAATGAAGGATATTGAAGCTAAAATACCTGGAGAAAGTGAAGGAATCGAAGGAGAATCAGAAGAGGTTTTAAAGTGTCCTGGCTCTGGTGTTGAGTTTATTGGTATGGCAATGAATTCTGGAGCTGATGGCGCGGCTTCTGACGCCAACGAGCATGAGATTGTAGCGAATAATATAGAAGTACCAATCGAAGAATTGACCAAAAGTTTAACATCATCATGTGATTTGAGCAATATTGACAACCATTCTGATGATTACTTTAACAATCAGATATCAGATGAGGATTGCAACCCCAAACCTAATTATGATCAGTCAAACATAAAAAATGAGGCATATATGGTGAAGAAGAAACATGTGGAGGAAGTAATTTCTGAAATTCTAAGACTTTATAGCAACAAGTGCTCAAATAACTGTATTCAATCTCAAAATGAGAATGATGAAAATCAACCTTCTGTTAATGTTGAAGAAGAGAAGCCACTGATGCCAGTAGAAGCTGACATGGTACATACTTGCAACTGCTACGGCTGCGATAATAGCGATGATGAAATTAAAAATGAGCCTAACGGTTCAGATGACAATGTTGGAGAAATGTATGAGTTTCAGGCTTTGAACAGCAACATTGATAGGAAGCTTGAATTGCAAGAAAAAGGAGATGATGGAAATGTGTTATCTGAATTCAGTTCCAAGCGTAATAGGAAGCTGTGTGAACATCTGAATAATATGCAGGTTGCTAGCATAGAAATGGATCATGATTATAGTTTCTTGAGACCTGACTATGATTTTGGGTTATTAGAAGAGCAGAAGTTACTTGATTTATGCTTTTCACATTTAGGATCTTAGGAGTTCACAAATGCTTACAAATTTTGTTTTCATTTTGATGAGGTTAGTGCATGAACATATTGATGTTTTTCTACCCACTATTGTTAATGTAAAAGGCAAATTAGTAGACTCATTCTTTTATAATGATGAGTGTAATCTTGATCCACAGTCAATGTAAAACGTTTTACACAGTTGTCCAGCCACATTCGTTTTTTTAAATGACTATAAACGTAATTTATATAAAAAATAATTATTTTTACAGACGTAGTATTACGTAATTAGATGCAGGTGTAGAACTATTTTACTCTGACAATCCATCAAAATTAAATTCTTAAGATATTATATTTTCCTCACATTTTGGATTTTGGAGAACTGCTGGTAGATGTTAAAAAATCAGACTCATCCACAATTCACCCACTACATTAACCATTGAAAGCTACTCTTTTTTATTCACAATTCACAAAGAAATGAACCATTCCCCCATCTAAGACTCGACCTTAATTATTGAAAACAAAAAATACCATGCATTTAGCATAACTTTGAAAATTCAAAGGATCTTAATGCATGTGGAGCTATTGCCAAGTCAATATATATAGTGACATTCATGGAAGTCTTATCTACCAATACATCAAATGTTTCCAAGAAATGCAACAAGCAAAATCTTGGCTTTGTAGCTGCAAGCAATGTCATCCAATAGAATGATTTTCTCCCTCTTGTACTTTCTTGCACATTCAGCTTCCATGTAATTGTACAAGTAAGATTTTGGCAATTGTTCTTCAGCAACACTTGCTATCCTGATTCAAAATAAATGTCGCTTTCACTTTTTTGGTACATCGAAAAATTTAATATTCACGGACACGATTTGTGTACGTATTTATTGAATTTTCAATGTACTAGAAAATGTGAAAGCTAACATTTAGTTTAAAAAGGAGGAAGTAATTTGTTCTCTTGATTGATCTTCTAGAAGGAATGAGTTTCTAGCAAGAAAGTGCACATCCTCCAAAATGTTAAAAGAGCTTGTGACTTGTGAGCACCATCATTATGTTCTCTGACCAGTGTGCAGTGTAAAAGTGGGGAAACTTAGGGAAATTTGAGTGTAAATGCCTCGGTCAATCTTCTGCTCCATCTTTATACCAGACCATATCCCATGGTCCACTTTTGCTACCCAACCTTGTAAATAAAAATAAAAAATAAAAAATGATAAGAAAACAATAAGATCAAAATATGCATTTTTGGATCATTAGGAAGAATTCCTTCCCTTCAAGTAGATAACCTCTAAAAAATGTTTGTGTTAATGAATTAAAATACCTCCAAACTCCGGCTAGAACACGCAAAACCATGAAAAGGAACAATCCTGTCCACACTCCGGGAAGTCCAAGGACCGGAGAAGCCACCAATATAAAAACTGATGAAATCAGTGCAACTAGAACCTACAAATCAAAGCCAAATAAAGGGCCAAGAATGTCAGAAAAATGGGAAACAAAGTAAGATAGAGTGATTATGTGAAATGTTTAACTATCTTTTGATCATTGAACTAGATAATTACCATAGAGTATGCAGCAAATCCAAAGTCTGATACTCCGTAATAAAGTCCATCAACAACAAATGCCAAGGCATTCACTGGTTGAGATCCAGCAACAAACTGCATGTGTGTACATTTCAGATTTATCAAAGTTACTGATCATGCATGCTAGAAGGTTACAATTGCAAGAACACTTCAGCTAGTTATTCCTTTGACAAAACATTGCATTTCTGTCAATGATTGATAAGACAAGATAATGAAGTGTCGAATTCGCATCTTCATTTCAGTATAAACAGGCATCAAAATGTAAACTTCATCTTGAAGCTATGAAAGTAAACTCAGACATGTATTCGGGTTGGACGCCGAATCTGTTACTTTCACAATTTTTTTTTTTAACTTCTATTTTGAATCTTTATATGCGTGTAACTGAAAATGCCATTATAATTAAACACAAGTGCATTTTCTTGTGTTTTCAATGCAATGATATCTACTAATTTTAAATCATAATTTTTCTCTATCACTTTTAGAAATCGTCATCTCTTCTTGGCCGCATTATTTCACATCTTTGTATTGTGTTGTATATTCAAGTTTCATTAACCATGAGACAGGAACACGATAGGATTATTGTTAGGGGAAAATGCCACAATTACACTTCCTGTAACAAAATAAATCAAAAGCAGCAATGTTAAGAAGCTCCTTGCCTATACATTCATTATCACCAAGTAAACTTAATTAATTGTGGTTTTTTACCAGTAGACCAGACTGAGCAACATCCTGAACTTCAGAGTCTGTGCTGAATAAGCTAGAAAATGCCCCATACCCAAAGAATAAAATCATTGATAAGGTAATTCCGGTTCCCAAACCAATCTGTTTGACATTAAAAAATGAGAGTATGAGGAGAAAAGAATCTTGGATCAGTAAATATCCAAAATCTCATCCAAAGAAGGTGTGATGAGGAATAACCTGCAATGCTCTATATATAAGGTGGCGTGATTGCTCGTAATTTCCTTGCGAGTAACTACCAGCAAGTATAGCCTGTAAAGAAAATATTGTTACTACAACACAGCCTAACAAGTTCTCAGTCAGTTATACATGAGGAAAGTGGTTCATGGTTTTCTTATTGATTTGATAGCATCATAAGAATGAAATATGAACAGAAATGGAAGACTCTTGAGACATACGACTGGCTAAGAAATTTAGGTCAGAGTACCTTGTGAGTTGGAAACAGGATTAGCTAAACTACTTGTCTTTTTTATCAATTGATCTGGTCCAACTTTTTCATAGATGTAAACAAAATGCATGATATGGTCAACTGTGATATTACAGTGTTACCTGACCAGCAAGCGCAAGAGCATCGGTGAGGGAAGATACTGACAACCAAACTTCCATGCAAATTTGATGACCAGCCATAGGTGTAGGGCCTTGCTTAGCTGCTGCGGATGTTGCCACTGTCATTGTCATAAGCACAGCAATAGTCCTACCGATCAGAAGACCACCTACAAAACGCAGTATATATCGTTGAAAGTAGAAGCTAATTTTTATTGCTCCATTATTTAAATCATATCAAGTTGCAAATCAACCAAAAACTTTTTCTAGCTAACTGAAATAAATCCTGTTTGAAAGATGAGGACCGTTGAAACTACGATACAACTTAATATAGAAGTACATACCTGATTTCAGATAGTTGAAAATTTTTTTCCAATCGACATCGGAAGGGAATAGAAGCACATTGTCACTTAATTTCCATACAAGTATAAAAGCTATCAAGTATCTGGTGAACAGAAAGACAAATTATGCTTAATATGAAGTGAGCAATTAGTAAGTGACAAGTGCAAGATGCACGGATAATAACATAAAGTTTTACCACATCATCGACGTACTCAGATATCACAGTAGAAACGGCAGCACCACCAATTCCAAGGCCAAAGAAAAATATCAATAGTGGATCCAGTATGGTATTAATAATGTTTCCAGCTCCTGGAATTCCAAAACAAAGTCTTCGTTACTCACACATTCAGAAAATCATTCTAGAAATTCAAGGATGAACTTTATTTTCTTAAGGCCTTTGGATCCAAATAAAATGAGTTTCATTGAAGTTTAAACAGATCTTTGGAATATTGGAAACAATAATGAGACAGAGGAAAAAGGAAGCATCAGCATCACTTGCCAATTGCATACAGAGGAGTCTTTGTATCTGTAAATCCACGAAAAGTTCCTTGTGCGGCTAATGAGATCACGATTGCTGGAGCACCAAAAGCCCTCATTGTTAGAAAATGCTCGGCAGGTTCACGCATCGGAGAATCCTACATACAAATAGAACAAATAATACAAATGAAGAGCCATCATTCACATGCACATCTTAAGTCATAAAAATTTATGACAATCAGGAAACATAAAGGCGAAACTGTGAAATGCATGGATCAACAATCAGTGAAGAATTACATACAGCAGGTATACCCATGATATTCATAAGAATGCCTGAACCAAAGGAAAGCGCCACAGTTTCAGCAACTCCAAGTGCCGTAGCAAGTGCTAACGAAGTTGATACTGAAGGAATAAGCTTCTTGCTTTGGTACTTCCCTGCCAAATCCGTATAACATCCATGAGATCAGGACTCACAGAATATATACAAATTTGCAGCTATAGTGAAGGAGGAATTATGCCCCCCAAAGTGGTCCTTCAGATTGGTTGCACACACTAAAATAATCCCCGAGATTCCAATTGCAACAATTACATCCCTGTCCATGAGATTGACAAAAGTCACCATGTTAGTCCCTCAGTCCTTTTCTATCAAGTGACTATCAAACCATTAGGTATTAAGGTGGTGCACTTATGCCAATATCAGGGACGTAATTGGGCAATCGGGATCTCAAGAACTATTTTAGTTGACCACTTTGGGACTTAACTCTTGAGGTAGCTATGCGAAACTTACCATTATTGTTACTTTGATTGTGGTCACCTTCCTTTCTAATCAGTGCCTGCTCCTCAGCAACAAAGGATGTAGTGATATTAAGCAAAGGAACATTGAACAAGTCTGAAATTAGATTAAACACAGAAGCTGAAACCCCAACAGCAGCCAATTCAACCGATCCTGTATAGTGAAATTTCAGTTATGCAAAACTCTCTTATGATGGTAACTAGAAATCAACCCTAGAAAACTAGAATTACTAGCTTCCCAATCCAGGATATAATCAAATGACCAAGAAACCACTTCTTCCAAAAGTTTAAACTGGTTGCGGAAGGAACATGATATATCGCTATCAACTTAGAATCAAATCCCAAATTCTAATTTCCCCTTAAAAATTTGAAAGCAAAACATCAATAAAAAATGAAATTCATTACCACAAGAACTTCCTTAACTTACCTATATGGCCAACAAAGGCTGTATCAACCAATGAGGCAAGAGGGTCAGCTGCCAAAGCCAAGGCAGCAGGTATTGCAATGGACAACATTTCCATTCCCATATCATCAAATACAAGCCACCCATTTCTGTTCATGAACCAAACAAATAAATAAAACTTCAAAACCAACGTATATACATACACACAAATAACAAGAGGATGAATTTGATTTTCCAGCACCAAATCCATGAAACCAATAAAGTACCTGAACTGATGTATGAAAGAAGCAAAGAAAGAACCTTGAACTGATGAAGATGAAGGATTATGAGAGGGTGTAGTGGTGGTGGTGGTGGTGGTGGTGGAGGAGGAGGAGGAGCATGGTTCTTGCTTATTAGAGGCAGTTTCTTCAAGGGAATCTGTTTTGGTGTCACTGTTTTTGTGACTTAGACATGATTTTGGAGCAACTCTTGGAGTTGGGAAGCAATGATGATTGTGAAGCTTTGATGGTTTAGAGTTGAAGAACAACAATGAATGGTTGTGATGATGGTGGAGAATATTATGCATAGGGTAGTGATGGTGAATATGCATGCAAAGAAAAGAAGACGACGCCATTTTTGAGCATCTGGATGAGAAATCAAAGACTCACTCTATTGGACGCAAAAATAAAACCATATCTATCTACACCAAAATCTAACGTTGATGTGGAATTTGTACACACTATGTTTTCCTTTGTTAAATTCTATCCCACACATTTAGGCTTAACAAAATTTTATGCTAATGGTTAGAGCGAGGAAGAAAAACGGTGAAGACATGAAGATTTTTTGATAAATAATTAATTTTTCTTTTGTATCTTACAAATAGTTGAATGTTTATCTAAAAAATATGTTATTTTATTTTTATTATTTTTTAAAATAGATTATATTTTTTTCCATTTTCTCTATC
>NC_029786.2:95210284-95212598 GCF_000816755.2 Arachis ipaensis | reverse complement strand
AAAAAAAAAAAAAAATACATACAACAACAATAACAAAGCTTTGACTCACTAGATGGGGTCGACTACATGAATCAAACAACGTCATTGAACTCTATCATGTATCATGTCTACAGAGAGATCGTTTACATGTAGGTCTCGTTTTGACCACATTATGGATGGTCTTCTTAGGTCTTCCTCTTCTGTCGGTCTTCTTCTCACATGTCCAAACTACTTGAACGCAATTCTACCATCTTTTTCATAATGGGTGCTACTCCAACTCTCTCCCTTATATTTTCATTACTTATTTTATCCAATCGCGTATGACCACTCATCCATCTCAACATCTTCATCTCTGCCACACTCAACTTATGTTCGTGCTCTCCTTTAGCCGCCCAACACTCCGTACCATAAAGCATAGTCGGTCTTATAGTAGTACGATAGAATTTACCTTTAAGTTTTAAAGGCACTTTTTTGTCGCATATAAAACCAGATGCACTCCGCCATTTTGACCAACTTGCTTGGATCCTATGATTTACATTATGTTCAATCTCTTCATTATGCTGTATGATGCACCCAAGATACTTAAAACTTTTAACTTTCCGTAGGATGTTTCTCCAATCTTCACCTCTATATTAGGGGTTTTCCTTCTCAGACCGAACTTATATTCCATATATTCCGTCTTGCTACGGCTTATGCGCAGACCATACACTTCTAGAGCTTCTCTCTATAAGTCTAACTTCTTATTTAGGTATTCCCTTGACTCTCCTATAAGGACGATATAATCAGCAAAAAGTATGCACCATGGCACAGGCTCTTGGATGTACTCTGTGAATACTTCCAAGACTAATGTGAAAAGGTATGGACTTAATGATGATCTCTGGTGTAATCATATACCAATAGAAAATTCTTCTGTCACACCACCTTGAGTTTTTACATTAGTTGTGGTTCCATCATACATGTCTTTAATTGCACGAATATATGCGATCCTTACTCTCCTCTTTTCTAAAACCTCCCATAAAACCTCCCTTTGCACCCTATCGTACGCTTTTTCCAAATCAATAAACACTATATGTAGATCTCTTTTATTACTACGATACCTCTCAATCATCCTTCTTAACAGGTATATCGCTTCGGTGGTGGATCTGCTTGGCATAAATCCAAATTGGCTGTTACTTGTGTCTTTTTTTTCAACCTCTGTTCTATCACCCTTTTTCATAACTTCATAGTATGCCTCATGAGTTTGATCCCTCTATAGTTTTTGCAACTTTGTATATCTCCCTTATTCTTGTAAATAGGTACCAAGGTGCTCTTTCTCCACTCATCAGGTATCTTCTTTGACCTTAAAATCTCATTAAAAAACTTGGTTAACCAGTTGATACCTTTTCCTCCAAGGTCCTTCCAAACCTCAATCGGAATATTATCAGGTCCTACTGTCTTGCCATTTTTCATCTGCTTTAGAGCCTCTTTTATCTCGAAGTCTCGAATCCTTCGATAATAGTCAAAATTTTGATCTTCTTTCCTTGTGTATAACCGACCAAAATTCGGAAGAATCTTATGTCCTTTATTAAATAACTCGTAGAAGTAGCTCTTCCACCTTTCATTAATCTTCTCCTTTTGAGCCAGCACATCTCCATCTTTATTCTTTATGCACTTAACCTTATTTAAATATCTCGTTCTTTTTTTACAGCTCTTTGTGATTCTATATATATTTTTTTCTTCTTCTTTCGTATTCAAAGATTGGTAAAGACTCTTATATCCTCTTGCAGAGAGAGAAAATATATGAGAAAGCAAATGGCATCGAAAGCAAATGGCATCGTGACGAAATACATTAACCACTTAATAGCCATATCGAATTTTTTTTGTTAGTCATTAATGCATCAAAACAACGTATAAAAACATAAAACTTATTTATATACGAAAACTAGAAGATGGAAAATCTAATAAAATTTTGTTGAAAACAGAAGTATCAGACAATATTTTGGGACATTGATATGAAACAAATAAATTAAAAAGAAGAATTATTGTCCATCCATGTTTTGTAACTAACGGATATGTGACAAGTCATAAGCGACTAACATCATTCAATAGAAATATCTATTGGTGGGTCCTTCCATACATATTTGTGGCATCAAATTTTTTGCTTAACTTCTGCATAGAGAAATTGTTAGTGAAAGCACAGTTTTACTATATTAGCACCTTAGAGTGGTAAATCCATGAACTAGTAACAGTTAAGACTTTTACATCTTACTATAGCTTATATCAACTACTAAAATGTATGTACTATAGTGATAGGAGATTATATTGTAAGTTTGTAACCTTTGCATATATACATTAC
>NC_029786.2:95195921-95210203 GCF_000816755.2 Arachis ipaensis | reverse complement strand
GGATAAATTAATACTTTTAATTATTTTTCGAAAGCAAAAACATGTTATGCAGAATAAATCCAAGAAGAGACAATACACAAAAAGGAAAAAGAAATCGTAGAAGAGACAAGAGACTTCTATTAGCATTCTTTGGACCTGTCAAATTAAGCTACTAGGAGTCTAGGACTCTACAAATTGAAAACAAAAATACAAAATCACCTACTACATCAACCAGCATTAAAGTTGAAATATAACTTCTATTTGTACTCTTAATTATCAACCAATAATCAATTGAAGGAAATGAAAGTAGTAAACTGCTGTATTTCTTAAAAGGGAAATTCTAAGGTGCCTAACACATGGGTGTTTAATTTGCCTAAAAGTTGAAAGAGGCAAAAAAATATACCTTAGTTTTTATTTTTGTTTTCCATAATTAAAAAGTTAGACACCATAGAACACACTTTCTTAGAATTTGATAGTTACAAACCAAGTTTATTTTGTAGAAACTAACTAGTCTCAATTAATGCTCAAGGTCAGAAAAATTTTTCCTTTTTCTTCTCTTTCATATTTGTAGAATCATCTTAGCAAAATCAATTAAAAGTGTTAATCAAATCAAACAGTGGCACAACATGATGCTGAATTGATCTGCCAACTCAAATCATAATGCATGGAGTTAATCATGGTATCATTGTAATCATGTTCAGGATGCAAGCAATAAGACCAGACAAAATTTAAATAATATCCAACAACTTTACTGATATTCCACCAAAAAAGAATAAGAATGAAGAGAGACCTTGATAGTTACAGCTCTCCAAAAATTGCTTCAGTACCACACAACAAGTTAAGTGCCTAATCAATCCAAGATGGTAAAAAATTGCATCACCATCTCAAATTCTCAATATCCCAATCATAAAAGAAAAATCTTCTCATGACCACCACAAATATTACACATATCTTGATCTTCAAGTCAAATGCACCTTCACCCTCTTGAAAATTATTGTAGAATTTAACACACTATTTTTCAAGCACACACATAAAAATTGATAGGATCTATAAACAGTGAAAGAATATTAAATGAAATTAGCAGCACTCACTTTTATTGCAAGTGTACTTAAGAAATGGTGTGTTAAACTTGTGTTCATGCAACTAGGTCTGAATTCTCTTACCATTGGAATCTTACTATGATCCAATCCTTTCAAGATTTTCAGAGACAGTTTTCATTCTAGGCCTAACTTCGGGGTCACCTTCAGTGCATGCTAATGCTACATGAAAAACAGCCAACACTTCTTTCTTTACACGCACTTCTTGTAGCAATGATGGATCAACCATTTCAGATAAGGGACTCTCTTGTTCAAAGCCTTTCCTTACCCACCTCACCAAATCAGGAACTTCCACAGAAGAAGTTGAAGTTGTCGGAGAAGATTCCGGCGTCCTGCCAGTTAGCAATTCAAGCAGAACAATCCCAAATGAATACACATCCCATTTCTGTGTTGGTCTGGAGCTGGGGAAGCGTGCCTCGGGCGCCTTGTAATTGTTGGTCTTCTCTTTCTGTGATGAGTTCATGTATGGAAGAGCACCACCCATTAGGCCGCCAGTCGACGGGGTGTTGCCGGTGATGCTGATTAGCCGGTTGAGCCCGAAATCGGATATGTATGGTTGGTAGTCATTGTCAAGTAGGATGTTGGAAGGTTTGATATCACCATGGACAAACTTTCTTGGACTGCATTCATGGAGATAGGACATGCCTCTTGCTGCTCCTTTGGCTATTCTAAGCCTTGTTGACCAAGAAAGGTTTGGAGATGGTTGTCCACTTCTCCCTGTATTTTCAGAACGAGGGATGTTATTTGAACATAAAAATACAAAAGATAAATAGATTTGAAGGTTGAAATGAAAAACTGCATAAAATCTCTAACAATCATAGAGTAGATGTTAAAGAAACATTTTCAATCAAATTAGAGTGTACTAGGCAATTTCCTAAGGTGAATTGTTTATTATTACCAATGAATTTAGTCAAGTTTATAACATCTAGAACATAGTGCAAATGCAGATTCTTGAGTAGTTTTAAATTGCCAATTGCAAATTTATGCTGGCTTTAAATATTTTCTATCAGTGTTAGGATTGGCATATGGTTGCATTAGAAGCAAGGAAAGGATAGGAAAAAGTTGTAATAGGGACAGGGTTGAACCAAAGAGGTTAATGAATCTTGTTGATGCTTTTATGCTTCATACGGAAGGAAGTTTAAGCCTAAAAGACAAAACAAATCATGAAACCACAAAAGGCACCCATTTTCCACTAACAAATGTAACCTTGTTTAAGCTGAATGGAAGGCAGAAATTGGGACAAATTGCGCCTTCTTTTAGCTTATGCTTTCAAGTACAACACCGTTACAAGACACAACGTCAGACACTAATTTCAAAATGCGATTCAAAGACTTAAAGAGGGTGATCAAGGAAGGAAGATAGGGATTCAAAAGTCAATAAGCAGACAATTGAAAGAAAACAAATATGACATTGAAGTTTGAAGGAGCTTTCCTAACTATTATGTCCAAGCTTTTTTTAATTTATCTTGGCGGTTAAAAGCTATGTATAAGCTGTTTTGGTCCCAAACAAATATGATTGTGTTCCTATAATTCTATCACTTCATCTCTCACACAAATTGATGGAATAGGGTGGTCCAAGTCATCAATGATAGAAGACACGAAACTTCCATTTCCAATCCCCCTCTTCCTTTCTATTTCTAATTCCAAGCAAGGAAATATACTATAAATTCTATTTGTACAATATCATTTCTTTAGAAATAAATAAGGTGTACCCATTTTCTTCCTCTTATTTTTTTTCTTATGATTTAAAATTATACACAGGAATTGAAAAGATTGGACCTCATGTCCTCATCTACTACACAATACAAAATTACCCATGTGCCGTCTCTTTATCTCATTAAAACAAATGGGACCAGACACAGTCAGTTCACAATTCACATACCGTAATAGGATCTAAATACTTGTTTTTAATGAGAAAATAAAATTTAAGCCATTTAAAAAGTTGAAAAAGATATTATAAATGGTGGTGTTTGACAAATTATAGAGTCTTAGTGCACCCATAATTCCAAATAAGCAAAGGAGCAAAAATAGTTTATGTGCATGTTTGTTAAACTCTTCTCATGTGTCACGTGGCAGTTGAGTCCCAAATTGCCATGCATGCATGATTAATTAATCGGTTAAACTCGACTATAAGTTCAAAATTTTAGCCAACCATTAGTCTTCTTTTACCCCTAATTATTGTTACCTATCAATATCATTGTGATTACGTTTTTCTTCAATTACAACCTACTATGTTTGGTTAGGTAGGCATGTCCCTCGATTGAAAGAGTGAAAATTTAGAGCAAACCCCCTTCTCCTTCAATCCAAACCAATAAATCAAACCATTCTTGCATAAAACATGCCTCTCTCCTATATTTTAGGCACATTGTTAACAATCAATTACTTATACTCCACTATAGTGTAAACAAAGTATATCAATTACACATACATTTTTAGTATTAAATAAAGTATAAAATTTATACAAGATAATGTTACATCTTGTATAACAATGTATAAATATTTCAATTTCTGAGAAGGAAAATCCATAGCAGCTAAAATAAATCAAATGACACACATTAAGGATGTGAAAATGAAAGAACTAACCTCGAAGTGCTTGAGCCAAATTGCCATTAGAGATGAAATCACTAATGAGAAGCTTCTCATCATGTGCCCAATAATAAGCCCTCAATCTCACAATGTTAGGGTGCCTAACCTTCCCAATGGCATGAACCTCAGCAGCAAACTCCTTATACCTCTGATCACCACCCTCTCCCAATCTCCTCACCGCCACAGGAACACCATTAGCAAGCACCACCTTGTACACTATCCCCAACCCACTCTTCCCCAACACATATGCCGATGCCCTTAGAAGCTCATCAAGCTCAAACCTAAACCCTTTGTCTATGTTCACCAAACCCCCTTCAACTCTTCCACCTTCCCCCGCTTCCTCTTCCTCTTCCTCCTCCTCCTCGTCGCTCTTCACTCCATTCATACATTGCAATGCACACAGATTCATCTTCTCCTCGCCACCGCCGCTGCCGCCAAATTTGCTCTTCCCTGCACAGCTACAGGCATTGCCATCATCCTTCCTCTTCCAATAAACATATACGATTACTAGCCCGATGAGGGCGACCCCAGCAGCGTCGGCTGCTGAGATCAGGATTATGAGGCCGGGACTCAGGCCTTTTTCTGAATGGAAGGTCCCCGCATGTGCTGCCGCGTCGGGACCTTCCTGTGATCCCCGGCCTGAATCCGAACCGTTGCATGATTTTCTTAATGGAAATCCGCAAAGGTTTGGATTCCCAAGGAACGCAGTGGGGCCCTGATTTGAAAATGAGCCTGTTTGGGGAATCTCGCCGGTTAGATTGTTGTTCCGGAGATCGAAGCTCACGGTCGCCGGTAACTTCCCAAGCAACGCCGGAACCTTACCGGATAAGTGATTGAACGAGAGGTTTAGTGTGCCAGAGAGAGAACTCAAATCGCCGAGTTCGTCAGGGATCGGACCTTCGAATTGATTATCGGAGAGATCGAGCTGGACGAGCTCATCCATCCCCGACCACACATTGGCCGGAATATCGCCGGAAAAATTATTCCTCGCCAGAATCAGTCTCTGAAGCTGCTTGCAGTCCTTGAGCTCCGGCGGCAGGTGGCCGGAGAACGAATTCTGGGAGAAATCGAGGTTCTCGAGGCGGCGAAGTGTGCAGAGCGACGGAGGGAATGGACCGGAGAGGTTGTTCCGGTGGAGGTACAAGCTGTGAAGCGCGGTGGCGTTGAAGAGCTGCACCGGAACGACGCCGTAGAATTCATTGTCGTGCAAATTGAGTCGCCGGAGGTACCTTAATGTCCCAAGCTCCGATGGAATGTATCCCCGGAGTGATTTCCCGGCAAGCGCGATGCCGACGACGCGAGGCTCAGGCTCGCCGGAGATGCTCGAACATGCGATACCAGACCACCGGCACGGCGTGGTATCGCCGTCGTTCCAATCGGAGAATGTGACTGCACCGCCGTCGACGGCAGATTTTAGAGAGAGAAGCGCGAGGCCGTCGGAGGAGAGAGAAAGCGCGGAAGGGAAGATTAGTAAGAGAAAATAGAGAAGCGTAGACGGTGTCATTGAGTGATACGGCGTCGTTTTGTGTGATGATTGATACGGCACCGTTTATTATGAACCGTTTATGTTAGTGTAGTTGCAGAGCTTTTGAATGGCGAAAGAGAGTGAAAGAGAGAGTGAGGGAGTGAGAAACAAAGAGAGGTAGTTGTGTTGGTATTTATGAGAAAAAAGAAGATATAAATTTGTTTTTAATATTGGTGGGGGTCTATGACCCGCCAAAATTAGTGAGGGACTTGCTAACTGAAATTGTGAGATGAGACAAAGAGTGAAGTGTAATGTAAGGAAAAAAAGTAACACAAAAACAAAGGGGAAGATTTTTGGCTTTACACTTGCAAGTTCATCTTATGTCATTAGATTTGCTGAATTACTTTCTTTGTAACAATGTTTCATTATTGGGGTGAAACTGTCATCTCACTATTCTTTTGTTTGTATTATCCTTTTTTTTTATTCATGATTTAATTGTATTGCTACAAGCCTACAACACTGTATTTCTATCTTAAAACATTTATAATTAAAAGTTTAAAAAGTTTAAAAGATGGAGATTTAATCCTCTCTTGATACACTTTAATCATAATGGGTTGGCAAATAGTTAATGAAACATTAACGAGGCTTATAAGAATAGAAACAACCATGCTATGTAATGAAATTATTTTTCTCAATTGTGTCAACTCTCAGAAACAAAAATGTTGGACATTATTCCTTATGTTATATGTTATATCATATTCGCTGTAAACTAAGCATGATTCTTGGCGCTTATCACCACAATTAGCATGACAAAGAGATGTTGATAAAAAGAAAACTCAACCTTTTTGTAGAAAAGGAGCTTTTGTCTACATCAGCATATATTATGTCACATGTAAATTTCTAAGAACATTAATTCTTAATATTTTTTTTTTTTTTGGGGGAGTAAATCACTAAATCCTCAGTATTTTTGCTTATTTCAGTAATGCCCTTTCATGTAAATTTTATCTTTATGGATAAACAAATCACTGGGTTAACTAATGAAAAACAAGAAAAAGGGGGGGACTAAGTACAACAACAATATGCATTGTACTCAAATTACTTAACAAAGAATCAACATTATGTATCAACATAGAAGTAGATTAAAAACAGATTAAAATAAATTCGAATCAAACTATTAATTTAACTGAAATTAATGGTTACCAAGTTACAAGAAACAATATCAACATAGAAAATTAATTTTGATATAATATTAGTGTAAAATGTTATATACTACCAATAAACATTTGTTATTGCATCTGTCATCAACTACTACATTTGTTAAGGCCTTTAGTACTTAATTATTTATATAATTTCTAATCATTATAACTAAAAATTTCTCCTTGAAATTTATTTATGCTAAATAAGTTTAAAATCTTGCAACCGTCTACATTATTAATTATAGATTTAATTATTCTATTAGTCTCTATAGTTTCACTAACTTTACAATTAGATTTTTATATTTTTTTTAATTGAATTTTTACATTGTTTTTAATTTTATAACTAGGTTCTTCTTAGTGTAAAAAATATTAGAGTTGAGTATTTACTCCGTAAATTAAATGTATCTACAATTAAGAATATAATTAGATCATTTACTCCGCAAATTAAATGTATCCATAATTAAGAACCTAATTAGATATTTGACAAATGTTTTTTGGGAGAAATATTTCGTTAATTTTAATGTTTTTGATATGAAAATGATCTAATTACAAAATTAAAAGAAAACAATGTAAGAACCAATTAAAAAAAATATAAAAACCTAATTGAAAATTTGGTGAAACTATAAGAATTAACAAAATAATTAAACCTAATGTGGTATGTGGTAGCTATCTTGAACAAACACTTACAAGAAGTCACGATCATTGTCAAGACATTTCAAACTGAAACCTCCATGTGCTTCAAAAAAGGTTTGTTACAATTATATAAATTTAACTAAGTGTGGTTTGGTGACTCATTACTTAGTTGTTTAACCAAGAGATTGAGAGTTCAAATCCCACCATGAAAATCGAAAGCATCATGTGGTTAGTGTTTGTCCCTTAAAGAGATTATTAATCACTGTATTCGACGGTTTACATATTTGAAAAAAAAAAAAAAAACATATGAATTTCAATGGTGCAAAAAGAATCCTAAACTAAAAGTGGATTTTGGTTGAACAAATACAAAATGAAGTTTGAATTATCATAAGTTCAGCACCCTTTTTGTTTTTTTACAGAAAGATAATTAGTTCAACAAATTTGAATTCTATTTCCTCTTTGACCACAATTATTTTTTATAGACAAATGTTATTACATTTTTGTGGGTGTGAAAATTTTTCCATGTTTAGTAAAAAGTTTCGAAATATACAAAACATTTTTAAAAATTTAATTTCACCTACTTAATCCTCTAAAAAAACATATTCATGAAAGGGAGAAAAAAGTCTCAAAATGTATAAATTTGAGCTAGTACAAAATAAATTCCACAATAATATCATCTCTTCTAGTTATCATGCTTTCTCCATGATATTTGTCCCAAACGACTAGAATTTTAAAGTGCCATCGTTTTTCCCAAACCAAACGCCACTCATACTAAATAAATGAGTGAGGCCTATACCTTAAATTCTACTGCAAATACTACCGTTTTTGTTCATTCACTTAATTGGGCAATGCCCAAAGACAAAGCCTCTTTTCTAATTATTAAATCGTTGAGTTGAACTATATGCACTACAATTACACATCTGTATCTCAATCATGCAAGACAAACTTAGAAGCTAACAAAACAAAGCCACACACTAACCATGACATAATAACGCAATTTCTTTTTGTACTCTTTTTTNNNATTGCTTATTGCTTCGCTAATTTGCTTTGTACCGAAGGCATATATAAAGAGTGGTGATGAATCAATTCAACGGTAACAAATAAATATTGACGTGTTTAAAATGAAAAATTGGAAGAATTAGGTATTAAGAATGGGGCCAAAAGAAAATTAAAAACTGTTTGCTGAGCATATTGTACAAGTATTTTTTTTTTATTATTATTAAACAAATGATTCTGAAATTTAAATAATCTATTTTGATAAGCTTGATCAGGATAAAGACCACACCAAAAGGGGAAGAAAATATGGAAATGTGTGTTTGTTGGCTTAATTTACAAGAAAAATTAAAAAATTAACAAAGACGTATCTCTGAAATTTGAATAATCTATTCCATTTGGATGAATGCTCAAGAAAAATAGAAATAGAAAATGATCACCTTTCCACTTACAAGGCAATGCAAAACACTCAAAATTCAGAGAACCATTCTATTTAACACATGGGGAGCAATTCCAAAGTGCACTACTCAACAACACCACCTCTAAGTTTGTAAATGGTTATTTTTTGTTATTGTTGTTGTTGGTATTTTTTCTTTTAAAGAACTTAATTGGATAGTGACACTTAGCATTGTGAGCTAATATAGATATATTATCATCTCAGACAGAGAAGAGGGCATAAGTTATCTACTTATATATTAAAACCAAGATTACCAGAAGAGTAAGGTAGTCTGACTTCAGGATGGTCAACACACCACATCATATGGCATCCACCATCTTTAGCAGCAGTTCATTAAGGTTAGTAACACTAATCATTGTTCTCAACTCAATTTACCTAGCTCAATTTGCATCTTCTGGTTTGAGCCTTCGATTGTTTTGGGACCTCTCCTATAGACTGGGAATTAATTCTGGGGTAAATTACATCGGCTTCCTCTCAGGTTAGGCGATATATGTGCGACACTCCTTCATTTGTAAAACTATATACAAACTTTCCTTTAAATTTAAGTTATATCTTCCATGACACCAAATACCCATTGTATAAGAAATCAAAGAATGTTGTATGTAATATTACCTAACTCTAGGGGAGTAAATATATTTTAACCTCAATTCTATCCATGAAGCCTTCCCTGCAATGTTATTAATCTCTCACTCTAATGGGTAATCCTATTTTTCTTAACAGGGGATTTTCAAGGTGGGGGGTAGAAGTGCTGTAAAAATAAGTTAATATAATGAAATCTTAGGCTTTTATTTAGAGAGAAACTAGAGGTGAATACAATACAGAATAATGCATGTGAATATATGTAATTACCAAAGAAATGTTCTGGAAAATATGCAACATAATCATGAGAAAAATTTATCCCTTTTTTCTTTTAATCATAGTACACTACAAAACCATTTGCATAGATGGTAATAAAGATCAAACATTCACGTTAACTTGGCAACCTAAACTCTAGCAATACTTATGTGAAAATGAGATTGGAGAAGATTTGTTTCCAAACCATCAAGGTACAAGCTAATCAACCTTAGAACGCTGCACAATAAATTTCTCCTGCCATAACAAATTTAGAGATGATGTCAGAATCTCAAAATGGAGAATAAATGGGGTTTTGGATTTCTTCTAAGACGATGACAGCACCAGAGGTTACATTTCAAGCTTTCTTACTAATAGTAACAAAACAGCATAATCAAATTCAAGCTGCAAAAAGTATGCATATAAACCATTTCTACTATACTTGAATAAGGTATCAAACTACTAGCTGACTCTACTGTACTTTATTTCCAGTTCCATTTACGTCAACAGCAAAACTGCTGTAGATTTGACAACTAAGATTCTTTCAATACCTTGCACCAATTTAGGGAGGAGGTGCTTCAGTGCTGGAGGGTACATTCTCAGATACTGGTGCGGTGGGAGGAGTATATATGCGTGCTTTCTTGAGAATTTCAGCAACAATCCAATGTTTGCGCTTGCTCAAAGGCCTAGAAGGATCCAGTCGAACCTGAAAGAACAACAGCAAAAGAGATTGCTTACTAAGTTTTCTTGCAAAATCTAGAGAGTATATTAACATTTAACCATCAAGTGATAAGAATAAATGAATAATACAACAACTACCAAGCCTTATTCCACCAAGAGAGATCAGCTATATGGATCAAATGCCATCATAATATCCTATCATAAACCACGTCTATAGTTAAAATACTAAACTCCCAAGATACAAAGACAATACTAATAACTAAGTTCAATATTTTAAGAAATAAACAAGGACTGCAAATTAGATGGGTAAGTAGAAAGTTGTTACCAACCCGATCACCAATGTTACATTGATTGTGTTCATCATGCGCCATAAATTTAGAAGTTCGCTTGATGTAACGGTTGTACACTTTGTGGTGGAATAGCCTGTCCACTGCCACCACCACTGACTTCTGCATCTTATTGGAAACCACCATTCCTACGACTTGCTTCATCGTTCTAACCCAACCTACACAATCTCTAAGCCAGATTCTGATGTACAGCAACTACAACACAATAAAAAAAAATATAAATAATGAATTCCAAAATTACATTTCGGGAACAATAACCAAGGACAGAAATTCTGATGTATCAGGGCATTTTTCATTACAATCACCACCCCCAATTTCCATAGCATAGTAGTTTCATTTATGGCTAAAATTTCAACATTATTGAATTTATTCAGTTCAAATAACATAGTTTCATGTTCAAATAACACAGGAATCCCAGCACATACACGTACTCCATAACAAATAAGTAAAAGGCATATCAATAACACAATAGAAATCAGGCCTTGATTGCACATTTGCACATAAAAACCTAACAAATGAAGAAAGCATTCTAAGTTTCTAAGTACTCAGCTCAATTGACGCATTTTAACAAACAGGTAAAGGGCGAGGCTGTGACCACAACAATCTCACTCGTTTTGTTCTGTGATTCTTACAAGTCTCATGCTAAGTACGTTTCAGATTTACATAAAATCGTTAAAACCCAAAGGTTTCGAGAATTTTCTTAATCACTCAAATAGTAGAGTGGTTCTCAATCTCCCCCACGTATGTATTTATCTACGTATGTAGGTACGTACAATTGGATAAAATACGAGAGTGGAGCTTACTGAGATGAACGGGAAGATATTGGCAGAGACAAAGGGGGCGACGGGCGGCGGCTGAGGGCAACAACTGGCGGTCGACTGGCGGCGACACTTGCGAGAGAGGGACACTGCTGCACTAATCGCTTCAGAGTGTTTTATTTTAATTTAGTCTTTTATTTTTTTTATTTTTTTTATTTTTGATAGATATCTTTTATTATTTTTAAATTTTTTTTCTCGGGTTTGGCATGGGCTTGGGTATGAGGAATATGTAAAATTTTGAACAACAAAACAATGGGCTTGGAAATGTTGGATGGCCAAGCCAACTTTGGTTGACGCACATGGTTAGGTTCCAACTCTATTTCAAGACTCTCAATAAAGACCAAAAATAAAAGACTCCATGAACGATATATGGTTCAAGTACTCCTAGAACAATTTCAAAAGGAAAAAAAGAACCCTCCTAGAACCAATAAGTTTTTAGTAAATGGGCTACCTTTCATGGGAAGATCTCTTATAAGAATAGTTTGAGACTCTCTATAAAAAAAAAAAAGAAACAGTTTTTGACTCGTTTGAGTGATCTTGAGCTATCCATTTTGAAGGGGAAAAGATGTTATAGAGTGAGGAGATTGGTAAAATATTAAGGATAAGAAACTAAATTTTAATTAATTATTATTAGACACAATTTTTTTATTGTAAAACTACTTTTTTAATCCACACTATTTGGAGCATGTTCCAAAAAAATAGTTGAAACTGAAGTGAAATGGGCGAAGATGTGTGGTCTAGACTTTTTTGTGTAAAGACTTTGATTCATTCATTTAAATGATGAAGTTGCCTGACATCTTCGAATGAATGACAATAAAAAGTACCTGAAAGGATTCCGATATTTAAATTAACAATAATTTTAGACAACTTTTACATAAAATGGAGTTGTTCAGTACTTAAGGTTATTGAAATATTTATAAAGGAAGGGATGGCTTGACCATCACTACATAATCTTTCCTCTTAGTAGTAGTGAATAGTTGTTCCCTTGATATTTGGGGAGTTACTCCATGTAAGAGTAGATACTAAGCTTGTAGATATCATTAGTAGTGAGATTACTAGTCTTTTTCTTGCCACGCAAGTCTTGTCGGTCGCGAGTCTTGGAGCCAATGCTTTGAGTAAGTTGAGTAGGTTGACCTATGTTAATTATGATCATGTTGATCTGGATCAGCAAATTTGTTAGACTTCTTCAAGGTGGCCCAATTTTTTTTTACTCCATGGCCCTGAGTCATCTGGGCTAGGCTATGATCAGAGAATTTAGAATTTGTGAGTTAAAATTTAGGATTTAAGATTTGAAATTTAGGAATTAGAATTTAAAATTTAGGATAAAAGAGTTATTCAAATCTGGGTTAGGGGTAGCCCATTCTATCAAGTAACATCTTACTCAAATCGGACTATTACTCTACAACTTAACCCAAAGTGACGAATCTAGACTTCTGGTCCAATTTACACAAGTCGGATCGACTATGCTACAAAATCCGTATCCAACTTAATTTCGGGAGCAAATCAGATGCACCCTACTACTTCAATTATCATCACTCAGGTGATAACCACCTCTAACATGGAGTGTAACTTCTCACTCTATGAGGGAATAACCACCCATAATTATCTGAAGTCATCCTTAAGAAATAACTTTGATTTATTTATTATCCTATAAATATTTTAACACTCATGTATTTTTTTTTTTCAATTCATTCAACACTTAACCTGCTAAAATTTTTACTAATTTAAATATTGGAGTCATTTGTAAGTACTTCTACCACTATTCAGACAAAAATATTATCGACACTTACAAGACATTTAGATTTTACATTCAAGTACAAAATTACTGTCCGATTTCAAATAAACACTTCGAAATAAAAATAATGCAAAGAAAATGGCTGCTATTGACAAAAAATAATTGATCTTTTAGTTAATATTTCTTTATTAATATTTTTTAATTAAAAAAATTCCCAGCCAAAATATTTAGTTAAAATGTAAAGTTAGGTAAAGAAAAAGGCTTCATCTGAAGAAACAGTTCTTTTTAGGTGTATTATTCTTTCAATATTGATCATTACTCAATCATTCCCTTAAGTTAGGAAATTGTAGCAAAGTTAGGAAAATTAAATGTGATAAGAAATGTATGTCCATTCAAATAATCAAGACTGAATATATACTTTCAAAAACTGTGCAATCACAGAGAAATAGTCCATCAGATATACATTCTAATACAAGTAAATGGAAATGACATATGCCTACCCCAACTGTAACATGTTTCTTTAAGGTTCCATCATGAAATTTTTTGCATGCAGATATATTTCCCCTGTCAATCTATCCCTCAATCATACGAAATTGATAAATGGAAATGCCTCTTCCCGAGACAAGAATACCATATGGAGTAATAGAGAGAAAATCAGATCATTAATAATGATGATCATTTTTTCCTTGCATCATTCAATGCCAAAATCTTTCATGAGACGGGTTGCTATGTATTGTTGTTGTTAACATTTAAAAGTAGCTATTGATAAACACCATGTAATGATCACGGTTTTCTGGAGAGAATTATATCTGATGAGTTATGTACTTACGTTTTGTTTCAAAGGATTTTCACTAACAAAAGGTTAATTGTGATTTAGTAAATCCTAATAATTTAGTAAAGTGCGCTCCATGTAGTCATTAATATATTCAATAATATTTAGAAGATAATAAAAAATTAATTAAAATTTAAAATTATTTTATTTAGTATTTATTAATTATTGTCAAAATAATTATGTAATTTTAAATACAATAAATATATAATTATAAATATTATATATATGAAATTATTAATATTATATTATATAAGATAATTTTAAATATTATCTCTTCAACATTACTATATAAGATATTCAAATGATAATGTAATAAATTTAAAAAATTAATGTTGTTATAGAAGTTCCTTTAAGATCAAACAATTATATCGAATTGAGTATGATTGTATGTGTAATAACATCTACCAGTTATACCAGAAATATCAATAAATTTGATTATTGAAATTATTTAGAAATGTCCTTTTTTTAGTTTCTAAAATTTATTTTTTAGTTCAAAATTAAATCTGACCCCTCTTATCTTTTTCTTTTGGAGTGACATTATCAATAATAATAATAATAATAATAATAATAATAATAATAATAATAATAATAATAATATTATTATTATTATTATTATTATTATTATTATTATTA
>NC_029786.2:95184457-95195898 GCF_000816755.2 Arachis ipaensis | reverse complement strand
TAAAAAGTCATCATGATATAAAAGAAATGTAATTTAAATATAGTTTAAAGATGTCAAATAATTTGTAGGTTAAACTAATTAAATATGTGGGTTTCGTATATTTTTCTAACTCATGTTGTTGATTAGGTCAATCCAAAGTTAGTGGAAAACTTTGGGTTGTTTAAATAACATATCTTTTCATACAAAGATTTTTAAGATACTCAATTTTCTATATCTAATAGTTAGTTTTGAAGTATAATTCTCTTAAAAACTCATACTTTTTATACGTCTAATAAAATAAAAAAGCAAAAAATTCTGAAAATATAATAAAAATTACGTCAAAATTTAAAAGTGACAAGATAGGTATTTTTTTTTTTCGATCTTTAGTTGAAAATTGAAATATATATTCGACCATAAGCAGGGAACAAAGTTCAAGAACTACTCAATGAAACAACACAAATAAAGCCAAACAAACAAAACAGGATCCAATCTCACAAGTCCACACAAACAAAAATCAAATCAACACAACATTTACAAAAATAATTCATGAGTACAAAAAACAATCATAATATATTTGTGTATATTTATATTTATCAAAATAAATGGTTGCAATGATTTACGAAGAATATGGATTAATCTATCTTTTGTATCTCCAAAAATTAACAAAAATGACGTCTGAGAATAATTAACGCGCATATTACTTTTCACAACTTATAAAATACGAAAAGAGTCAATAAAGATTAATCTTTTTGCAATCTATGAAAAATTTAGGAAGACGACAGGTGTAATTTGTTGCTTTTTGCAAACTACAAAATGTTTTTGTGTTAGATAAGGTTGTTTTTTGCAACCTTGCAAACTCAATTGGGTAGAACTCCCATTCTAAATCTATATTCAATTTTGAGACTAAAAAATGTGTACTCAATTTGGTTCTTGAATTTATATACGAGTCTTAATTTAGTTTCTAAAGTTTCAATTGTCTTTATTTAGTTCTCAAACTTTACAAACATGACTCATGTTAGTCCTTGAAATAATTTTCAATGTATACACGTTAATAGAACACTATCATGGACAGGCAGATGCCACACTAAACTCTATAAAATGATATTTTGGTTTTAACATTCAAATAACCAAAAAACAACATCATAAGTGGTGTTTATTGAAACTTTACCTAACAAAACAAATATGCGACATCATTTTTGAGCTATTTCAATGTCAAAACCAAAACTACATTATTTTACATATTTCAGTGTGGCATTTGATTGACCATTTCAACGCTCCATTAACTTTTTTAAACAAAAAAATGTTTCAGGGGCTAATGTGAGACACGTTTATTAAATTTGAAGACTAAATAGAGATAATTAAAATTTCAAGAACTAAATTGAGACTTGCATACAAGTTCAGAAACCAAATTAAATATTAACTCCAAAAACGCCAAAGATATTTATTTATTAAGAACTTATTCGGAGCTATTTTTATGTTAATAAAAATATTTAAAAATGTTAGAATGTAAAGTACTGCTCAAATTGGTTAACAAACAAAGGCAATTAAGTTTGAAAACTAAGACCTGAATGAATGCCTCACATGATATTTTTGTAAATGTTGATGCCATTCAAGTCCAAGTCTATGTCAATCAACATATCCACATGTGATGAGCAGCAACATTTATCCATTAATTCTCACATCACACTTTTTGTTTCCGTTAGAATTTAACAAAGGAATAAAAAAAGCTCCATCAACATGAACTGTCAAGTGGCAACAACAACAACACTACTCATCATCAAACATTCAATTCAATTCAAATCATTGCTCTTTTTCTTGTAATAAATTAAAACCTTATGGCAATACTCAACCTCCTCCTAGAAAAACGAACACAACAAATTTTACCAAGAAAAGTTGAAGAGAAATTATGTTAGGCCTGGCACTAGACCCATGAATATAGGAGCTACACTGTTGATTGAAATTAATATGTGACAGGTTTCGTAAGGGGGAAGCAGACAAGAGTGTCAAATATAGGAATCAAAATCAAAACCCATTTTTAAATTAAACCTCTAAATGGGCCTTGTAAGTTTTCCACCGGGTCTCTCTGTGCACCATGAATGAGGCTTTTATTTCAACCCTATGAGCCCACCAAATTTAAGATGGGTGGGCCCACTTTTCTTGAACGGGGTACCACTCAAACACCACATTGCATGGTGGTCCATCATTTGGTTTCATTTTTCCTCAAGTTTTGTTTGTTTCCTAGGTTGATTGGTTTGATAGGTTTTGAACATGGTGGGTATTTTAAATTTTTAATATTAATGTCTTTAAATAAAAATTACATTGTAAACAATTTGATAGTTTAGTCAAATATACTCAATTAAATATGTTGATTTATTTAATGGTTCGTAATGTAATCTTTATATAAAGGCATCACCATTAAAATATATATTTTTAAACCATTTATGTTATTTACATATTTAACCAAGTTAGTTGAGTAATTATTTTATTGATCTGTTTAAAGTTTAAGAATCCGTTTGGGAAGTAGCAGAAACTAATTTTTTTTACTTTTGAATTATGAAAAGTCAGAATATGCGTGTTTGTCACCATTTTAGAAAAAGTTTTTAACTTCTCGAAAAGTTAATTTACAGCTTTTTGAAGAAGTAGAAATATATGACTTCTCTGCTTTTCGATAAGTCATTCTGCCACTTCTTTAAAAAAAATTAATTTCAAAACAAAAAAAATCTACTTTTCTTAAAAAATACTGACCCTTCACCACCATTTTCACGCAAGGTCTGCTAGAAGTATTGGCCTTCCACCATCATTCCACCATCATTCCACCATTATTCTCACGCAATGTTCCAAACCTCACCATTTTCACGTAATGATTCATGTGATGGAAGTATTGATCCTCCACCACCATTTTTATTTTCATACAATATTGCATCTGAACAACCTACTGCATATATTCCTTCTAAGTATTTTTTTTATCATTTTATCACTCTATTTTTTATTATTAAATTTGTATTTAACTGTGGTATGAAATTTCAGTTTTAATTTTATTTTTTTTATATGTGATTTTATAACTTGTTATTATTTTCATAGTTAATTATAGCAAGTTTTTTACCTCAATAAAGGAGAAGGGAGTTTTAATAGGAGTAAAAAAAATAAAAAATGCAACAAAATATACATTGAAACACATTTTATATTTATTTTTTATTTTCACCTACCATATCATACACAATATTAGTGATTAGGTTATGTAAAATCAACATTTAATATTAAAAAGTATTTGTTATCATTGTTATTTTAATATTCATTCTCTTCTGTACAAAAATTTTTATTTTGAGTTATTTATCCAAACACTACAACTTTAAAATAATTACTTTTATAACTAAAAATCTAAATACAAAATAACTTATTTATAAGATGAAATTAATAAAAGTTCTTATGCTTTAAGCTCTTTTTCCAAAAGAACTTATTTAAGTTATTTACCCAAACTGGCCTAAATAAATGTTGAAAGTTTAAATCTTAGTATGTACATGTAATAAGTTATTGGCCAATAACAAATTTTTAAATAGAATTTTGATCTGCGATAGATTAATTTTTAACTTAAGAAAATTATAAAAAATAAAAAAAATTATTTGCATATTTAAATTGAAATAATTTTCAAATGAATTAGAGGTAAAAATACTTTTTAGATAAAGTATTATGATAAAATAATGAGAATATGACGTGTGAATATTTTATTAATATTTGTAGATATAATGTTTATTACTAGCTAGTCATATGCATTTTTGGGTGAAAATTGTCGATATCTTTTCCACAAATCCGATGCACTGAAGTGTATTATTGTGTCTAAATGAATTAGTAATTACATTATTAGTTACGAATTACTATCACTAATTACTAATTATAGTAGTCAAATATGAGTAAATAATACATCAGTCATGTATATCAATCTCGAATATACCAATATAGTATAGGTGCATTTAGGGTAGGTTTAGCTTTTTCAATTTTTTTTCTCCAAAAACTATTGTAAAACTTTCAAGTATACAATTACACGTTCTTTCAGTGGAGGGACGGTGGAAAGACTGAGGTTGAGATGAGACTGAGAGTGAGAGTGGGGTTAATTTTTTTGTATACTAAAAAAATTTTGGTGTAATATTCAATTATTAGATGAGTCCTGATAGGGAGGTAATAGAATATTTGTACAATGTGTACAATTAGCTTTTTATTTGGCCCAATATAAACTAAGGATCGAACTCTGATACTATGTCATGAAACTACTTATCCCACCCATACTTCCTCTTATTAGATTTTATGGTATTTTTTTAAAAAAATTACTTATCATAAAAGTTTAAGCTGATTTTGGAGTTCACCAAGAATCGAACTCTTGATCTTTTGAATCTAGAGCTCTGATATCGCTGATGGGAAAAGATAACACTAATGGTTATATCTCTAATCCCTAAATCTCCATTGTACACATTGTACAAATATTTCATTGACTCCCTATATTTTTCCTTTTTAAAATTGTAGGAATAGGATAATACGCGCTTTTTTTATCTTGACAATACACTCTCTTTGTATTATAAATTTTCCAATACAAAAAAAAAACGTATTATCAATACAGAAAAAGCGTATTGTCATACTTCTAAAATTTTAAAAAATATTATAAAATTCAATAATTAAATATTATACCAAAATTTGGTCGATATCCAAAAAAATTAGCCATTATTAGCATAGCATTAGAGTTGAGCTTATTTTACCTTGTACTATTGGAATTGGAAAATTATCACGTATGCACTTGGAAAAAGTGGAATACCATATTCATATAATGAGGGTTGAAATGACTAAAATAACCCTAATTGTAGAGGCAAATATCATGAACAGGTAGCTCTAAAATAAGGGTGTGGCCAAGTGATCAAGGGCTTAAGGTGACTATGTATTCCATCAATTTCTTTTGAAAGTGACTCAACTTGAAACATATTTCACAATCGAAAATGATTGGGAGTAATAATTTGGAAATAAAAAAGAGTCATAATTTGTTCCTTTTTTTTTGTTTTTTAAATGTATTTATTTTTTATTTTATATTTTTAATTATTACTAAAATAAATAAATGATTTTATATAATATATATAAAATTATAAATGTTAAATTAAATAAAATAATTTTATGTTATTGTCTTCCTAGTATTATTTTTTATAATCAATAGAATTCATTCTAACAAATTACAAGTTACGTCCTAAAATACACTTTACTATTTACACAATATTTGTTCAAAATAAACAAAATATTAAACCAAAAGCCATTATTACAAACAATAAAAAATAATAGGAATACAAAAATAACATGCAGACTTTAACAATAGATTGATATATTATTTCGAAAAAAAAAAAAAACATATTGTTCAAAATTTTTATTTGGTTACAAATATTATTTTTGTATAAGTATGTGCAATTTTTTTATTGTTGACTTTTTATATTATATCTTGTTCATAAATAAAATTGAAAAGATTGAAAAAAATTGTAAACAGGAAAACATTACCTTAAACATTGTGTGTAAAAAATACCTTTCAACAATTTGTTATTTATATTTGAACTTTAATACAGGACAGTAATTTAAAAGTGAAAATAAAAAACTAATTAGAATTGTTTATATATACTTTAAATTTGTCACTCAAAATAATACATATATAATATATAATAAACAAATAAATACAAATTTTACATTCATCGAAACCATTTAATTCGACGATAAGCTCACCCGATTTTTTCTCTCCTAAAAAAAATCTAACTAAATCTTTGACTGCATGTATTTTGAAAGAAATATTCTATTAATTTTACATGAAAAAAATACAAAAGCCAAACCCAAAATCTCTAGACTTTAATTCCATCAGTTCAGACATTATGGTGGAAGCTTTGAAGAATTACGAAGCACAACACCCTAATTCAGAGCAACAAAAAGGGCATGAGGGCAGATGGAAGTGGAAGGAGCGGGGGAGCAGCCCACAAGTAGTAATAAAGGTCCTGGAGTGAATACTATGCGTCTAAAGGCCTGAGATGGTATGTTCTCCTGTTCACCGTTAAATGATTATTTTCTGTTGGAATTGTAGAAAAGCGGCCAGTCAAACCTTTGGTCGCACCCTAAAAGAAATTACTCGTATGAATAAACCAAATATTGGTAATTTAATGAAAACTCGTTATAGTGGGTTAATGGCAAACAGAGTGATTAGAGGTTTGGGATTCGAGTATTGGCATATGGATGAAGCGATAGGATATAGTGGGGCCATTTGGGTGATGTGGAGAGATTCTAATTTATAAGTAAATGTGATGGAATCAAAGAACATGTTTGTGCATATGAAAATTAATAAAGAAGATGAGAAAGCTTGGCTGTTAACTGCAGTGTACGCTAGCCCTTAAGAGAATAAAAGAAGCGGCCTTTGGAGAGACCTTAAACAACTTAGTAGATATATTAATTCTGAATGGATGATGCTGGAAATTTCAACGAGATTACAGCTTCAAGTGAAAAGCAATGAGGAGGGAGAGTGGATTTAAATGCCTGTAGGAGGTTCAAGGACTAGATTAATGAATGTTCCTTTAATTGATTTAGGGGCTGTGGAATACAGATTCACGTGGAAAGGACCTAAATGGGAGAATTTAGAGAGGGTTTTTAAGAGGTTGGACCGAGCACTGGAGAATGCAAAGTGGAGAGTGAGATTTCAAGAAGCGAAAGTGAAAGTTTTAGCTAGGGTAAAGTCGAATCATCACCTACTATTGGTCTCGTTGAAGCTAGGAGAGTCCATGATAGGAGAGAAACCTTTCCGGTATGAGGCAATGTGGAGCTTACACCCTGATTTCAAAGACTTTGTGAGGCAACGATGGAACTATAACTATCAGGAGGACAGATTGCTGAGCAACATTTTTAAAAAGATGTTGAGATGGAACAAGGATATCTTCGGATATATAAGCAAGAAAAAGAGAAAAATAATCAATACAATAAGTAGGAATTTGAAGAAAGAAGAGCTATGGAAGAAATAAATTTTTAGAAGAACTGGAAAGAAATTTGAATAAAGAACTTGAAGATATCCTTGATAAAGAAGAAATGATGTAAAGGCAAAAGTCGCAAGAGCAGTGGCAGGTGGAAGGGGATTGAAATACGAAATATTTCCACACAAAGACAATTATTAGAAGAAGAAATTGGATATTGAAATTAAAGATTGGTGAGGGAGAGTGGCTGTCAGATCAAAATAGACTTGTGGAATATGTCACTCTTTTTTTCAAGGAGCTATTTGGAGAAGATAGGAAAGGTGGGACGAAAGTAGACGAAGACTGCTGTTATCCACCCTTGGAAGATGAAGTGGAAAAGAACATGGCCAGAATTCCAACTGATAGGAACAATTAAGGATGCGATCTTTAATATTGGATCCTTAAAGGCCCTAAGACTAGACAGATTTTCAGCTATATTCTTCAAAGAAAACTGGGAGATAGTGAGAAGAAGTGTAGTAAAAATAATGATACAATGTTGGAAGAATCCATAACTAATTCAAGACCTAAATGCCACTTTGATATCCCTCATTCCAAAGGTAAAATTTTCAGATTCTATAACACAATTTCAGCCCATTTCTCTATATAATGTAACATATAAGTGTATTTCTAAAATAGTAGTAGATAGACTAAAACCTGCTCTAAGAGATAGTGTATATTATGAGAAAAGTAAAAGGGAGAAAGAGATACATGGCAATAAAATATGACTTTGAGAAGGCATATGATCGGCTAAGTTGGAAATTCTTAGAGTAGTGTCTTATAGAATTTGGAGTAGAGGAACAACTCATCAAAATCATCATGAATTGTGTGAGTTCAGTTACTTATAGAATTCTTTAGAATGTGAGAAAGACTGATACCTTCAAACCAACAAGAAGAATAAGATAAGGTGCAACGAATTCGATTAGAGCAAGACGACGGGGCCCAGCTATATCTAGTATGTTCTTTGCAGATGACCTTCTAGTCTTCGCTGAAGCCAACAAAGAACAGATAGAAAAAGTTAAAAACTGCTTGAAAAAATTCTGCAACATATTTGATCTAAAAATCAGTGTAGCAAAGATTGCCCTGCTATTTTCTAATAATGTCACCAGAGAGAAGAGAAGAGCAATTTTGGAAGTCGCTCAATTTGAAGAGAAGCCTCATCTGGGGAGATACCTCAGAGCTATAATTTCAAACCACATCAAAGGAAGCGAGAGATTCAAGAATGTCATTGATAGGGTGAAGAGCAAACTCAAGGGATAGAAGGTAAGTTGTCTTTTTCTTGCAGGAAAAATTACTCTAACAAAAGTTGTGTTAAATTTCACAGCAAATTTTGAGATGCAACACACAAAAATTCCAAAAGAAATATGTAAACAGTTAGAGAAGATCCAGAAAAATTTTATTTGGAGGGATATAGAGAGACAGAGAAAGCTACATCACATTGGATGGGACACTCCATGTCTATCAAAAGTTTAAGGGAGAATCAGATTGAGGAAAATAGAAAAGGTAAATGAGGCTTTCCTAATGAAGCTAATACAGAAGATCATGACAAAATCAGAAGCAATCAGAATGCAGGTTATAAAACAGAGGTACATGCACAGAGGTGAAGAAGAGAATGGGATTTAAAGTAAGCAAATAGACTCCCCAATTTAGAAGGAGCTAGTAAGGTTATGACCTAAGGTTGTATAAAAATGTTACTGCACCATTGGTAATGGAAAGAATACGTTATTCTGGTTTGACAAGTATGTGCACTATTGCAAGTTGTGAAAGGTGATTCCTCCACAAGTGGTGGAGAAAGTGAGGACGATTCCTCCTCCAAGATATTATATGGAAGACTCCTTCAAATGGAACCATTCAATGAGTAGTGAGGTGAATATAGCCTCAATGTACAAACTGATAACAAAAGATGAAAGCAGACAGGCCCTCCCGATTTGGAGCACTATCTGAAAATGGAAGTGGTTAGAAAGAGTTAAAATTTTTATGTGGAAGCTAACTCATAAAAAAATTCTCACGATAGAAAGAAAAGCAAAGATGATGGGATCGAGCCCGTACTGCTATTGCTGCCCAAATAAAAAAGAAACCATTATTCATGCGATAAGGGATTTCCCAAGTGCAGCAATTATATGGAATCAATTGGTGTCACCCACGATCACTGTAGCTTTTTTTTGGCGTCCTCTGTTTGATTGGCTAAATCTTAACCTATACAATAATTTGGGTAAGTCATCACATTTTTCTTGAATTGATGAGTTCTGTATTACAACGTGGTGGATGTGGAGGAATGAATAAATCTTTTTCCCACTGTTTAAGAGGCCAAAAAATGCGATTTAATTGATTAAAAATTTTATAGAGACATATGAGGCGGCTGACAGAAAAAGAAAAGATGAGAGAACTCAAATGGTAGTTGAAAAAAGATTAACAGAAAGAATTAGGTGGAATTCTCCTGAAAGAGGATGGACAAAGTTAAATACAGACAGAGTAATGAGAGAGATGGATAAAGTAGCGGGGTGCGGAGGGCTCATAAGAAACCAAGAAGGCAAATGGGTTAGGGGTTGTATGGCGAAGATTGAAAAAAGCGAGGCTTCTCAAATGGAGTAATAGGGAGTTTTTTACAGACTCAAAGTGGCATGGGAATTGGGTATTAAAAGAATTGAGATAGAGATGGATTTATTAGAATCATATGAAGAGATCACAAAGTGCCAACAAGAGTCTCAAATACATAATATTCTCTTGAGAGATATTATCTAGTTCAAAAAAAGACCCGGGAGATTACATTCAAGCATACACTAAGGGAAAGCAATTATTGTGCAGACTGGATAGCAAAATAGAGTGTCAATAGTCACTACGGGATACAATTTTTAGATTCTCCTCCAGTAGGGTTAATCTCAATAATTGTTGAAGAGTCAAATGGAGTTGTAACTCCAATTAGTTAGTTTTGTATTTTGTTTTTGGGTTTAGGCCGCTAGTTTACTGGTGCACGAAATTACAATCACACTTTTGCAACTCCGCACAACTAACCAGCAAGTGCACTGGGTCGTCCAAGTAATACCTTACGCGAGTAAGGGTCGATCCCACGGAGATTGTCGGATTGAAGCAAGCTATGGTTATCTTGTAACTCTTAGTCAGGATATCAATAATTCTCAGATTTAATTGTAAAAAAAGTAAAAGAACATGAAACAAATACTTGTTATGCAGTAATGAAGAACAGGTTGAGGCTTTGGAGATGCTTTGTCCTCTGAATCTCTGCTTTCCTACTATCTTCTTCTTCATGCACACAAGGCTCCTTCCATGGCAAGCTTTATGTTGGGCATCACCGTTGTCAATGGCTACTTCCCGTCCTCTCAGTGAAAACGTTCCAAATGCGTTGTCACCGCACGGCTAATCATCTGTCGGTTCTCGATCATGCTGGAATAGGATCCATTGATCCTTTTGCGTCTGTCACTATGCTCAACACTCGCGAGTTTGAAGCTCGTCACAGTCATCCCTTCCCAGATCCTACTCAAAATACCACAGACAAGGTTTAGACGTTCCGGATCTCAGGAATGGCCGCCAATAATTCTAGCTTATACCACGAAGACTCTGATCTGAATCATGAGGCTAAGAGATATGCATTCAATCTAAGGCAGAACGGAGGTAGTTGTCAGGCACGCGTTCATAGGTGAGAATGATGATGAGTGTTACAGATCATCACATTCATCAGGTTGAAGTGCGAATTAATATCTTAGAATAGAAGCAAGCGTGATAGAATGGAAAACAGTAGTAATTGCATTAATTCATGAAGAACAGCAGAGCTCCTCACCCCTAACAATGGGGTTTAGAGACTCATGCCGTAGAGAATATAATAAGAAACGTGTAAAGTGTCATGAGGTACAAGATGAATCACTAAAAGTAGTTTTTATAGTAAACTGGTGACCTAGGGTTACAGAAAATGAGTAAGCTAGGGTGTTTAGTGTAAAAATCCACTTCCGGGGGCCACTTGGTGTGTGCTTGGGCTGAGCATTGAAGCTTTCATGTGTAGAGACTTTTCTTGGAGTTAAACGCCAACTTTTGTGCCAGTTTGGCCGTTTACCTCCAATTTTTATGCCAGTTCCGGCGTTAAACGCCAGAATTCTTTAGCTGACTTGGAATGCCTGTTTGGGCCAACAAATCTCGGGCAAAGTATAGACTATTATATATTGCTGGAAAGCCCAGGATGTCTACTTTCCAACGCAATTGAGAGTGCACCAATTGGGCTTCTGTAGCTCCAGAAAATCCACTTTGAATGCAGGGAGGTCAGAATCCAACAGCATCTGCAGTCCTTTTTCAGCCTCTGAATCAGATTTTTGCTCAAGTCCCTCAATTTTAGCCAGAAAATACCTGAAATCACAGAAAAACACACAAACTCATAGTAAAGTCCAGAAAAGTGAATTTTAAATAAAAACTAATAAAAATATAATAAAAACTAATTAAAATATACTAAAAACATAT
>NC_029786.2:95180983-95184432 GCF_000816755.2 Arachis ipaensis | reverse complement strand
CAAAAAGCGTATAAATTATCCGCTCATCATTTACCATAAAAAAATTTTAATATTTTTGATATAAAAAAGGTTTAATTACAAAATTAAAAGTAATGTAGGAACTCAGTTGAAAAGAAAAAAGTATAAGAATCTAATTAAAAATTTAGTAAAACTATAGAGATTAACATAATAATTAAATCTATTTATAACTAGTATAAACCTAGTTCTATTGTATATAAAAATTAAGAACAATGTTACATGACAAAAAAAAATTTAAAACTTTTTATTTATACTTTATTAATAAAGATATTTTTATACTAAATTTTAAATCATAAAACTTAAATTTTAAATTTAAATAGTATAAAAATAAAATATTAATTTAAAATATTGGCTAATGTATGTTAGTAAAAATTAATGTTAGTGACTTTCGTTTAATTATTTAGCTTGGGTTAACTATCAAAAATGTTCCCTAAATTATTCAAACACCAACAATAATGACCCTACTTTTGTTATTGACAAAAATAACCTTAAATAATTTAAAAACGTACACAAAATACCCATCCGTCAAAGGAGACGTACTCCGTTAACAAAAATATCTGACGTGGCAAACGAAAAAGCTGAAGTGGCCCGTTATGTTTTCATTCCCTATTTAAAAACCCTAGACCTTCTAATTTCCTCTCACCCTTTTCTCTTTTCTCACTCAGCCACCGCCTAACTCATTCACTCAGCCACCACCGCAGCTCCATCCTCTTTCCTTTCCTCTCCCTCTCATCTTCTCTTACTTCCTCTAACTCGCTCTCCCTCTCTGTGCTTGCATTGTCTCATCCATGTCTCTCTATGCTTGTCTTGCTCAACGTTTGATTCGAGAAAGCTTCTAGCAAGAGTCTTTGGAATCCATAACTACTAGAAACTTCCATCTATGGTAACTGAGACTCCAAAGACTTCTTCAATCGATTTTCTTATTTCAGGTAATGTGGACAACGAATACCACCTAAGAATTCATCTGCCTCTTCGAATCAACTAGGCTTTGGGATGATTGATGCTTGAAATTTGGCTTCTCACATTGTTCCTTGCTCTGATTCAAGGGAGAGAGAGCTCACCGGAGGGAGGCCACTGGGAAGAGTGAGACGTGAGGCAGAGAACACGGGCAAGGAGGTGGTTTTCGCTATTGTCATGGCCGGCATCATCAATGCTGATTCCATTGCCGTTTATTCTCAGATATTCTCTTCTTCTTTTTACGTGCTTTTCAATTTTTATTAATGGTTGTTGTGTTGTGGGGTTCACTGGTTGTTATGCAGTAGTTTTTGGCATCTGGAAGAGAAAAAAAAGCTCTGGTAGCGACAATGGTTATGGCACGACGAAAGTGGAGGGATGGATGCTGAGAGAAGAGTGATTTCAGATTTTGAACAAGGGGATTAGGGTAAAAAAATTGGAAAATTTGGGAATGTGTTGTCAGCTGGTATCTCTGTTTGTCACATCAGACATTTCTGTTAATGGAGTACGTTTTCCTTGACGGATGGATATTTCTTTGCATATTTTTGAATTATTTAAGGTTATTTTTGTCAATAACAAAAGTGGAGTCATTATTGTTAGCGTTTGAATAATTCGAAAACGTTTATGGTGGTTAACCTATTTAGCTTTTTTTTTTTTACCCTCTACTGAATAAATTGTATCCTAATTTAACCTGATCCAAGTTAAGTTCATCATCAATTGAACAAAATAATCTCTCAAAGGCCATAGCACATGCAATATTTTATTTTTCTTATTATTTACAAAACTTAAACTTAAAATCTTACTCAAAACATTACAAATAATAAGTTAGTAAATCCAATTTTACATAGAAGATTATGCCAAAGAAAAGAGAAATATTAACATCATCTTCAAACATAAAATACTCTAATTTTATCTTCAAAACTTGAGTTGAGAAAAGAGATTTGTGAATTTTTTTTATTTTCTACAATACAGTCTAATAGATCAAAAATTAATCTATTTTAAAAATAAGCTTTATTTAAGAGTTTGTCACTAGTTAATAAGTTGATACACGCACAAGACAGAATTCAAATCTTAATACTTATTTAAGCGAACTAGTGGGTTAATCACTCGACCAATCCAAATTAGTTTAAAAAAAATACATGAATGATTACTTTATAACTAACATTCCTATGCTTTGCTTTTGTTTATTTGTGGCATGTTACTAGATTTGCGTGTCTTTTATAAGTTGTTTTTAATTGGTCGATTTGACTATTTTTGTATAGCAGAGATCTTGAACTCTTTTCCTATTTTGTGGTAAAAAATTTTAACTAAATATCAAAAAAATATCTCTAACATTCTTGTTTATGTAAGATTTTGATAGAAGGATAGAGAAATGGGGCAACTGGCATAACAACTCAACTAGCAAAACGGAAGCAACAAACTCCCCTTAAATAACAACAAATATATAGGAAGAAAGGCACCAAGGAGATGGCATGGAAGTTGTAAGCTCTGACCCCCTCTCCCTCTAAAATTACCCTTCTCTTGTTAATTCTTTCCCTTGGCTATTCTGACAAATTTTTCCTTCTTCTCTGCTGCAGGAAGCTCTCCCTTCCTCAACTTTACTTCCCCTTCTTTTATCTGTTATGTGAATTGATTCATTTCCTTGGTTGTTGAACCCTTATACCACACCTCATATTTCCTTCATTCAATTTAATTGCTGAATTGTCTTCATAGTTATATCAACTGGTGCTTTCATTGTGATTTCCATGGCCAACAATACTCGGCTGCAAACAATGCAAGCCGATATCAACAAACTCTCCGAACGCTCCGAGGCCCACCAAGAACAACTTGCTGCCATCAATCAATCCCTGGCTTCACTCCAGGCCCATGCCACTCAACGCGCTGAGGGGTCGGTGTCGGCAAATCAGCCGCACTCGATCTTTGCGCCACGACGACACGTGAAGCTTGAGTTTTCCCGTTTCGCCGGCGGCGATGATGTCCTCCAATGGATCTATCGAGCAGACCGTTTCTTCAAGATCCACGACATCCCGGAGGGCCAGAATGTTGACCTCGCTGCTATGAGCCTAGAAGGCAAGGCTCTGTCCTGGTTCCAATTGCTCGAAAGAACAAGCCCGATCCAAGATTGGTTCACCTTATCCACCGCGATGCAAATCCAGTTCGGTCCGTCCTAGTTCGACAACCCCCGCGAAGATTTGATGTAGTTGAAACAATCCTCCACCTTCACCGCATACTTCGACACCTTCACCGATCTTGCCGCAAGGGCATACGGTATGAATGATGCCCTTCTTCTTGACTGCTTTGTCGGTGGATTACACCCAGATCTGAAACACGAAGTCAAATCGCGCTCGCCGAATTCATTGCTACAGGCGGTCGCCCTGGCCAAGTTATTCGACGAGAAGTTCTTTCTAGCCTCATCCCGATCTTGAAACCCAGCCACGCCTTTCCTCACCCATCCCCAGAAACCCCCTCCTTACTTC
>NC_029786.2:95172111-95180914 GCF_000816755.2 Arachis ipaensis | reverse complement strand
TCACCACCCCCGCTCCTCCCAACCCCGCCCAAATCAAATCCCCTCCGTAAGCTCTCCCCCGCTGAGATTCAATTTTGCCGTGACAAGGGTTTGTGCTTTACTTGCGATGAAAAATTCTCCCCTCCCACAAATGCTCTTCCAAATACTATTTCATCATCCAGTCAGTGGAGGAACTCCCACCGGACCAAGACTCACCAGAGAATCCCCTTAGCCACCCGTTTCCACCCCTGATCAGGATTCCACCACTGAGGAACCTCACCACTTATCCTTTAATGCTCTGTCTGGAGTACCCTCTAGGAAGTCGATTTGGTTCACTGGCTCTATTGCAGGGAAACAACTTCGGATTCTCTTGGATGGCGGCAGTTCTGAGAACTTCATCCACCCTAACCTCTCAACTATGCTTGCTCTCCCCATCTTTGCGGCCCCAAAATTTGCAGTGGAGGTCGGCAACAGTGCCTTACTACACTGTGAGGGCGAAGTGCGCAATGTTCCAGTCACCATCCAGGGTCACACTTTCTATATTTCAGCTTTTGTGCTGCCAATTGCTTCAAAGGAGTTGGTTTTGGGTGACAGTTGGTTAGAGACACTAGATACTCACTTGGTCAACTACAAAGATAAATTCATCACATTCTTGGCTGGGGATCGGTTGGTCACCCTACAGGGCGATAAGTGGCAGGGTCCAACCCAGGCTCACTTTAGCCAATTCCGACATCTCCTCTCTGTGTCTACTATTGCTGAATTATACACTCTTCAAGTCCAGCCGCCCGAGACCCCTGTTCCTTCTCCATTGGATTTTCCCTCCACTATGCCGCCTGAACTGGCCTCACTTCTAACCGACATGGCGGCAGTGTTTCAGATCCCTCACGGCCTTACACCACCGCGTACCCATGACCATATTATCACCCTATTTCCCAACTCCTCCCCGGTCAAGGTGCTCCCATACTGGTATCCACATAGCCAGAAAGCCGAGATTGAACGTATTGTGGCTGAGTTGGTGTCAGAAGCCCAATACCAGCCCTTTTTCGTCTCCAGTCTTGTTAGTTAAGAAGAAAGACGGGACATGATGTTTTTGTATGGACTACCGGGCTCTCAACGCAGTGACCGTAAAAGACTCTTTTCCCATGCCAACCGTCGATGAGTTATTGGACGAGCTCTTTGGAGCGCAATTCTTCTCCAAATTTGACCTCCGATCGGGCTATCACCAAATCAGGGTCTGTGAGGATGATCGTCATAAGACAGCCTTTCGGACACATCAGGGATTATACGAATGCCTAGTAATGCCATTCGGATTATCTAATGCACCAGCGTCCTTCCAAAGCCTCATGAATTCCATTTTTGTGGCGGTCTTAAGGAAGTTTGTGCTAGTCTTCTTCGATGATATCCTCATCTATAGTCCTGATTGGGATTCTCATTTGCAACACGTGAAGCATGTCTTGTCCATTCTTCAGGAGAACACCCTCTTCGCTAAGTTGTCAAAGTGTTCCTTTGGGCAGCAGAGCATTGATTACTTGGGACATGTAGCATCTCGAAATGGGGTCCAGGTGGACGGTTCAAAGGTCATAACTATCAGGGAGTGGCCTGTGCCAACCTCGATGAAGTAACTTCGTGCATTCTTAGGCCTTGCCAGTTACTATAGAAAGTTCATCCGCCAATTTACAACCTTGGCTGCGCCACTCACAGACTTACTGAAGAAGGATGCCTTCACTTGGTCTGCTGCCGCCAATGATGCCATCATCAACCTTAAATATGCACTTACAACAGCGCTGGTGCTGGTACTACCGAATTTCTTGAAATCCTTCGTGCTGGAAACTGATGCTTCAGGGACCGGAATTGGTGCAATCCTCAGCCAAGACGACCACCCTATTGCATATTTCTCCCGAAAACTCCCTACTTCCAACTAGAACTGGTCAGCTTACGCTCGGGAGATGCATGCCATTATTTCAGCTGTGGCCAAGTTTTGCCACTACCTTCTCGGCAATAGGTTTATTATCCGAACAGATCATAAAAGCTTGCAGGAGCTGCAACAACAGACCATTCAAACACCAGAGTAACAACTGTGGATGTTCGAAGCTGTTGGACTATAATTTTTCAATTGAATATAAGAAAGGGTCCGAGAATCAGGGAGCAGCTGGCTTATCTCGTGCTTTTATGTCTTTGACTACTATGGAGAGTGAGTTGATGGCTCAAATCCGACAGGGCCTCAGGGAATTTGACCCCAAATTGGAATTATCTGAGTCAGCGGTATCCTCAAACTGATTGCGCAATAGGCAAGGGCTCTGGTATTGGGACAACCGCATTATCATCCCAGCCAATTCTCCATTGGTGAAACACATTATGTGGCACTTCCACGATTCACCGTTAGGTGGACATGCGGGTATTCAGAAAACCTTGGCTAGAATTGCAAGTCAATTCTTTTGGAAACACATGGCAACTTCTATCAAGGAATACATCTCATCTTGTGCCATTTGCCAACAGGCGAAGTACTCCACCCGCCCACCCCCAGGCCTCTTAGTGCCATTCCCCATTCCTTTCCATGTGTGGCAAGATATCTCAATGGACTTTATTACCGGTTTTTTCCTTTCTCATGGCTTTGCGACAATCATGGTGGTGGTCGATCATCTCTCTAAATTTGCTCATTTCATTCCCCTTTCATCAGACTTCTCAGCTTCTAAGGTCACTGATGCTTTCATCAGGCACGTCATTAGCATCCATGGGGTTTCCCAGTCCATCGTCTTCGACCGAGACAAGGTATTTACTTGTAAATTCTGGGAACACTTGTGCAATGCACAGGGCATCAAGTTGGCTCAAAGCTCTGCTTGGCATCCGCAAACTGACGGCTAGACCGAGGTCCTCAATAGATGTCTTGACACTACAAGAAAATGGAACATTTGTAACAAAAAATTTGTATCAAATTTAAAATTGTTACAAAAAATAGTATTTTGTAACAATAATTAGTGATTGTTACAAAAGGATAATGTTTTGTAACAAAGGAAACAAGTTGTTACAAAACATGATAATATTTTGTAACAACCTGTTTTATTTTGTTACAAATAATATTAGTTTTTGTAATGAGATGGTGTTTTGTTACAAAATATAGTAATATTTTGTAACAAAAAAAATAAGTTGCAAAAATTCAGAATATTTTGTAACAAAATATTTTTTTGTTTCAAAAATTCCAATTGTTTTGTAACAAAACAACTTTCTGTTTCAAAAACTCTAATTGTTTTGTTTTTCAATTACTCTATTACCCTAATTTTATTAAAATTATTAAATTACCTAAATTTTCCAATTTCATACACAAAACACTAATCCCCAAATTAAAACCCTAACCCTTTTTACCCAATCCACACACACGTAACCCCCCCTCCACTACTTGCTCAATCTTCAATTAGCCACGTTCAGCCTTTCATCACCGCCACACCGCTTCCTTTTCTTTCAAAATGGTAACACCCAGCAACAGAAATTCAAAGAAAGAAAGCAAAGAGAGAGAGAGATACGAGAATGAGGGAAACAGAGGAAGGAGAAGGCTGCTGCGCCGGCGTCGCGCCTCACCGCCGTTCAGCTTCCTTCTGCTCACGTCTGATCCGCCGTAGGGGAAGCCGTTCGCGATGTCGCCGTCTAATTGGGCTTGTCACTGCCGCTGCTGCCGAGCCGCCATCGATGCAAGAAACCACGCGCGAGAGAGGGAGGAGTCGTCGAGGGAGAAGAGGTAGCGCAGAGGAGGGAAGCGTTGCTGCCTGCGCCGCTGCCTTGCCTCCATCGCCGCTGGAGCTTCATTGTCGCCGCCGTGGTTGTCGCGGTGTGCGGGCTTCGCGAAGAGAAAGAGAGACGAACGCGAAGGACCAGGGTAGGAGCGAGGCCCTGTTCCGTGTCGCCATGCCTTCACGCCGTCAAACCACCACTGCCACTGCTAGGGTTTGACTCCGTTATGTCCTATTGCCGCCGGAGTTAGCCGCTATTAGAGCTGTTGTTCTGCCATCGTCAAACTTGAAGGAGGACGTCATTGCTGTTGTTACCGGTAGCACTATTACTGTTCTGGTTCTGGTCTATTCTTTTATTTAATTCTGTTTCATTTACACACTTCAATTTGTCACTGCCATGCTTGTGAACGATTTGATTTAGTATATTCCTTGTCCTAAATTTCCAGAGTTGTGTTTGCTCTTGATTTCTATTCAATTCGAATCCTTTGTCCTGGTGCAACCATTGTCACTGCCTTAGAAAATTGACACTGTTGCTGTTCTGGTTATGTTGGAATGCCGCCGCTGCTGCAAATTTAGAACAAAAGAGGGTTTGTCATGTTTAATTTCTGAGTTCGACTAGCTGAGGTAGGGGATTTGTTTTGAAAAATAAATGTTTTAAGTTATGAATGCCAATAAAATTAAATGAGTAACTACAAATGGTTTATGGTTGCTTTGTGTGAATAATTGTTGAAATTGAGTTGAATCATGGCTGTAGTTGGTGATTGGTTTAATGATTTAATATAGTAATTATTGACGATGTTGTGTATTTTGAAGTTATACTTGCTGCTAGTACTTGTTGATGTTGATTTTGTGTATGGAATGTTGCTATGGCTGCTGGAAATTGATTTGATGAATCAGAACTTGAGATATGTTATGGATGAGATGCTGAAGAATAGATGTTGTGATAATATAGTTACTTTGCACCTATGATATGAAATTGTGATATATTGAATTAAGAGTTCTTGGGCAACTTTGGTTAGTCAAAATAAAGTTAGAAATGTGATTTTAGATGAATCCTAGGCTTGAATATAGGATTTGGTATGTGAGATTGTGGGAAATACTGTGCAGAATTTCTGCAGAAATCTGCATAATTGGCAGCAAAATGAATGCCTTTTTGGGAGTAGTCCAGACCTAATATTTAGATGAAATTATTTTTCTGTAAAACTTTAGTGTGTCCTGAAAATTCCATAAAAATTTCAGGGAATTTGGCCAAGTGGTTTGGAAGATATGATTTTTTGAAGTTTAGTAGTTGCTGCAGATTTTTCTGGTTTTCTGGTTCTGCAGTACCAACTTTCAGACGCTATAACTTTTAATTTAAACAGAATTTTGAGTTGATTTCAAAAGAATTTTAAAGATATATCAGTTTATTTTAAGTGAGTACACGTTTCATATTCATATTTATTTTGTAGACTTAGATAAGTCACTTGGAAGGTCGGTTGTTTGCTGGAAACTCTGAACTGGTTTATGAAAACAGGGCTCCACTTCCAATTGATAATTAATTAATCAAATGAAGTGATATGAACCTAAAACTTGTGGATTCTGAAACTTAGGGATGTTGACTGTAATCTCACTAAAATTTAGAAGCAACGGATTAGAATTGAAATTATTATGGAATTTATGTTTGCATGCCTTGCCTAGCTTCTTAATCATGCCATTTTTTGTTTTGTTTTGTTTGTATTCTCGCAGTCCTGATTATTCGATGTGTTCTGCTATTGGAATTGGAATACTTCACTATTACTCTAGTTCTTAGTCTTAATCTTACTATATTTTTCTGCTGCCGTCTAAAATTAGAATAATCGGATGATTAGTATTTTAAATATGGACTGGTAACTGGCAATATCACAGGGCTTATATTTTATTGGGTAAACTTTCAGTTTTTGCATTGTTGACGAGGAAATCTTAGGTTCATTTTAAATTTTTAACCATGGAACATCAAGATTTAGTGGATAAGAATGAAGAGAGCGTTCAATCGATCGAAAAGGTTAGCAATAGTGAAGATCGGGATAATATGAATAAGGTTGAAGGTGTGAAATCTGAGTTGATTAATGTTGATGAGAGCAAGGATTTGCAATCTGAAACTAGTTCTATTCAAGAAGTGCAAGGGAGTAATTTCAAGGGATTTGAAGCTGAAATTAAACTCAATACTAATGCACAAGAGTACTCTTGTCTGAAGGTCAGTATCTAGAAAGCCCAGAGGTATGGATTTAATTACCCTATATACAACTAAAACCCATGCAGAAATCCTCATATGTAGTCTTTGTTTCATATTCTTTGATCATTTTATATTTGTTAATCATATGATCAGACAAATCTGCTGAATATTTTAATTGATTATCTTGGTACAATTCTTAGGTGTCATTACTATCTTTGTGATTGTTGTCTGGTGGTGTAGGCTGTTGAGTTTGGACGAAAGCTTGCTAGCAAACTCTTCTTTTATCGTGTTCTATGGTGCCTTATTATTTTACTCTAGTGCCTTATTATTTTGATTCTATTTTTTGCATTTTTTTTGTGATTTTGATACTTTTTGTTTTCTTAAATTTTTGTGTTTTTAGGTTACTACATCATCATTATTAACATAGAAATATTAATTCAATTTTGTTATTGATTGTGTGTTTTTTACAATGCATTGAATTAGGATAGTTTGTATTGTGGAGTTATAGAGAACCGCCTTGGAATTTAGTTTACATAGAGCCCTTTGAAAGTGATAGTCGCTGTGATGCTAGGTTATGGCATAAAGGCTTAGAAATCTAAGTTAAGGATTCAAGTACAATTTCAAGAGGCAATGCAAGGCCGTGAGGAGCTAACAAAGAAAATAGATGTGCTAAAAAAAAACTTAAAAAGCAACAAACACGCCAAAAGGAAGAATAAACTCGAGTGAAAGCTCAATTGGAAGCTCAACAAGCTGTTGTGAACTCTCTCATAGCGCGCTTTGACAATGAAACAAACTAGACCCTAAAGGTACTCCTAAAGTTGCTTATGGTTTTAATACATTTTCGTAAATGATTCCCATTTTATATTAGTATACTTTAATTTGTATATGGATCTATTTATCACATTTTATTTGTGTCATGGTTGAAAAATGACAAATGTCCTATTATTTGGTTTGATAAATTTGGTTGGGTATGGCTGAGACATAAGTTGTGAATTGGTTGTGTTTGTTGGAACCGTGGACGGTGGAAATATCCAAGTTTTAGGGGAGGTTCTGCCGAAATTTTTCTAAACATTTTGGATAAAACTTAGTGAAAAAATTATAATTAGTGTTATATCTTGTTTCTAACTTTTTTGTTTCGGTTTTTCTTATTTACAGGAGTGCTGAAATGGTGACCATATGCTATCTTGAGGGCTCAAGAATATTTTGATGCATAGAGACACTAATCTATGTTAGAACTTTTATGTTTTGGTTGAACTAATCAATGTACTCACTAGCTAATGTTATTTTGTTTCAAGACAATTTTAGCTAAAAGGATCTTGTTTGACTTATGTATGTTTTTGCATATTATATAAATGTAAACTTGCTTATTAAAATCGTTAATATATTAGTTAATTTAAAAAATAATTTAGTAAATTATGCATGTAATTTGTAATAAAAAAAGTTGTTATAAAATAATTAATTTGTTTTCGTAACTAAAGAAAAAAATGTTACAAAATCATCTTACATTTTGTAACAAAATTTTTTGATAGGAAAAGAATTGACTGTCACGAAAAATACCTTCAAGATCAAAATTTGTTACCACTTTTGTAACGGCTTCTAGTTTTTTGTATCAGAAAAAATTGTTACAAAATATGGTATTGAATTGTAATAGTTTCATTTTTCGTTACAAAAACTTTTTGTAACAGGACTTACTGCAATGGACCCTTTTTTGTTACAAAAAAATTTTGTTTCAAAATTTCGCGTTTTGTAACAATATTTTTTGTTACAAATGCGCCTTTTTCTTGTAGTGTGAGATGTATCTACGCTGCTATACTCAGCAGAACCCGAAGGCTTGGTGCAATTTACTGCCTTGGACAGCATGTAGTTATAATATCGTAGTCTACTCAGCTACAGGTATATCTCCATGCAAGGATCTATTTGGGAGAGATCCCCCTCCTCTTATTCGTTACAATGTTGAGGCCACGGACCCGCCAGCTGTACAAGAACTCCTCCAGCAGTGAGACCAAGTGCTAACAACCCTTTGGAGCCATTTACAACGAGCACAAGCTCGCATGAAACTGAATGCTGATAAGAAGCACAGCGAATTGGAGTTTCAAGTCGGTGGCATTGCACATGAATAAAAAACTTAGCATGCGCTATTTTGGCCCATTTCCAGTGATCGCAAAAATCGAAAAAGTTGCATACAAGTTGCAGCTCCTTGCAACTGCTAAAATTCACCCAGTCTTCCATGTGTCATTGCTTAAGAAGTGTACCGGCAGACTCCCAAAATCTAGCATCCCCTTACCGTTGGATGGCCAGGGCCTTGAATTACAACCTCAACTGGTCTTAGAACACCATATGGTCAAGAAGAATAAACGCTGGCATGAAGAGGTATTGATCAAGTGGCAAGCTTTGCCTGTGGAGGATGCAACTTGGGAAGTTTATGAAGACATGAAGCAGATGCATCCCAACTTCGACCTTGAGGGAAAGGTCAATTTGAACAGGGAGACTATTGATAGAAGGACAGAGAAACGGGGCAGCTGGCATAACAACTCAACTAGCAAAACGGAAGCAACAAACTTTCCTTGAATAACAACAAATATATAGGAAGAAAGGCACCAAGGAGATGGCATGGAAGTTGTAAGCTCTGACCCTCTCTCCTTCTGAAATTATCCTTCTCTTGTTAATTCTTTTCCTTGGCTATTCTGACCAATTTTTCCTTCTTCTCTGCTGCAGGAAGCTCTCCCTTCCTCAACTTTACTTCTCCTTCTTTTATCTGTTATGTGAATTGGTTCATTTTTCTGATTGTTGAATTCTTATACCATACCTCATATTTCCTTTATTCAATTTAATTGTTGAATTGCCTTCATAGTTATATCATATTTTTTTTAATTTAAAATATGATTTTACATTTAATTTTTTAATTAATATA